>NW_004949217.1:207006-280795 GCF_000317375.1 Microtus ochrogaster | reverse complement strand
AAAAAAAAAAAAAAAAAAAAAAGATTGCTATATAGGTGAATTTTCTGACTTAGTATAAAGTTGCCATACTTGTAATAATATCGATCATTTTAAATTTTAATATTTTAGTTTTCCAGATAATTTTCAGTAAACTTAGGGAATGAGGATATTGAAGTCAAGCAACTAAGTTATACAGTGCAGAGCATTAAGAAACGACTCAAGTTCCCCAGAAAAATATTAAATGGAGAAAATAGAATTAAATTAAAATAAGACAGAGCAATTTATTAAGTACTTTAGCACTCTGATACCACACAGAAACAATACTCTTATGTGGGGAGTCACATTTAATTTGTCTTTCATTGCTAATGTATCAGAATATTATTTTGCTCTGAAAACTCTGTGACTAATTATAGGACAGATAAGATGCAGTCTATTAAATATACAGTTTCACAATTGTAGGTTTCGAAACTTTAGGGACGAAATAATAATTTATTGACCAAACTTTGGTTTGTAAACGTGTATGTAAAAGCAAATTTAAAAAAAATAGTTTGATACAAGGCAATATATTAATTAGTAGGAATTCATAATGTATATAAATAGATCTTTTATTTTTCCCATCAAAGAAATATAAAAAATGAGAAATATTGTATTTGTATTGAAAAATGGTAGAATTTAATACTAGGGAAATAGTGTTGCAAGACAGCCATCAAAAAATCAGACCAGCCCAGGAAAAGAGCTAAAAATACCTAGAGTATAAATCATGACATTGAAAATAAATCTTCATCACAAAATGCTTTCAAATCCTGAGTGGAAAAAGGAAAGACTTAGTATAGTAGAGGAGACACTCTAGACAGCCTGGAAGTGGTGTGTCCACTAAGATTCAATGAAAAAGTACTTTGGTGTGCCTTAAACTGCTCCCACCTCCCTAGGAAAGCATGTTCAGCAATGTTTGCTCCTGGTCAACAAGTGGCCAGAAGGTGAAAATGGAGTTCTAATGAAGAAGAGACTTCAAAACACTCACACTATAAAGTTCTACTTGTGGGCTATTCCTGAAAACAAGATAGGAAGAGACCAAACTTCTGACCTGCATTTTATATGTCTTGACTTGCTTTCTAACTCTTGGTGAGCATGTAATTTTACCCTCACAACATTGTCTTTTTCAAGCAAAGCCATTCAAGCAACATCATCTCTGACCACTTAGAATTCGGCAATATTCAAACTGTTAGGCCTGAAATATTTGTAGAAGTTTCCTATTTCTTTGTACCAGAGATTCAACTTCTCCAGAGAGAAGTGTTACCTGCAATTTGGCACCAATGTCATGAGATGTGTGATGGACCTTGGAGATGGCATAGGCACAGTCCGTAAGGTCAGGATGGCTTTTGTAGCCTTATACATGCTCTGCCAACAAGTACTGACTAGACACTTCCCTCATGATGAAGATTATCTATTCTAAAAGTTCATTCTTAGTTGCTTAGTCCAAATGTTTCTGAATTAGCTTACATCTTCCGTTTCAATACCATTTATTCCCAAAGCTCTATAATATATTTAATTTTTTATATAACTGGTTTCTAAATAAGTTATTTGTTTCTGAAGTCATTGATTGTAACTTATCAATGTTTGTCCTGTAGACCATATGATGAATATCAATCCTGGTGTAGAGAAGTTATCAGCAGTCTGCAAAATAGTATTAAATTAAGTGGACTATAAAAATTCCAAGATATATTCTCATTCAAGGCTTAGGAAACATCAAGGAAAAGGAGATTAAATGTAAGAGCCAGAGGCTAGAGCAGAGTGCTGTAAAATGCTTTATTCTAGGCAAGGCATGTTGAACACATTCATGAACATGCAGTAGCTCTTGCTGCCTGCATAATATCAAGCCAGCCAAATTCCATCATGGACTACAGATATGATCTTCAAACTGTACTCTTAACCAAAGGATTGTTGGCAGTCAATTGTTACTGCGAATGGAAAGTCATTGTTTTTAGTGGATGTGGGCACTGGTAGGTTTTCCTTGCTCTACAAGATGGTCACAACCACATGAACATATGGGGAGCAAAAACTTCATTTGAAGGTGTGATAACACATTTTTCTAGGAAAAGCATGAAATTGGAATCAGACAACCTTAACAGCCGAAATTTCTTTCCCTATAGTTTTAATAACTCCATATTTGAAAGCAGTATGTCAAGAGTGTATTTGCTGAGGCTATGTGCCCAGGTTTCTATTGTAAAGATGACATCCTAAATGGAGCAATGCACACTTACATGGCCTCCTTTCAAGTGAATCACCCCTTTAAAGAACCTATCTTTACGTGCATTCACATTTTGAGCTTTTAAGTATTTTACTTTGGTATCTAACATATACAGTTTGGAGGACTACAATTAAGTTCTTAACAGTGATTTTTATATGCACCTTTCTCTTAGCAGTTAAAGCAATGGTGGTCATGGGGGTTCAACTGTAAGACAGAATTTGTTCCTTAGTGCAATATAACCTAGGTTGTTGAGATGGTAAGTACTTAATTTCCTATTTTCAATGTGATAGAAATGAAGCAAATATATTGAGAAACTTTGACTTGCACCTTTATGATAAGAGTACATGGGAAGAAATAACTCATATTGTTTCCTAAATGTTAGGTTTTTCTCAAGTGGAAGTTCTAATTGGAAGTATCTATCCCTGGGTGTTTTAATTTCACTGATTTTTTTTTTTTTTTTGCAACAGATACGTCCTAGTTTTAGAAAAACGTTTAAGTGCTGTTCTTCAAATTAAGGACATAATAAGTTTTTCATGTGCTCATTTGTTATGTTTGGTATAATCTGTAATTACTGTGTACACAAGTAGACTATCTAGAAGCAGCTGAGATCTGGTGCAATTGCAAATTAACTGTAATAATTATGACAAAATTAGCTAAAGTAGTCATGCAGGCATACATATTTTTCTTATAATCATTAGCTGAAAATTCAAGCATATGTTTTATGTTACTCTTTAAATATAGCTTACATGCTTAAGCAGCATTTAAGGGCCATGGAGAAAAAGTTGTTTTCTTTAGGTAAAGAGAATAGAATAAAGGCCAGGTGTAGACCTAACTTTCCAAGCTTTCCAAAACATGAGTTAAGCCACTAGGTCCTGTCAAACACCTGGCTAAAGGCCATCAACTCAAAAAGGGGAGCAATTTCTCTACCCTCTGGGCCTCCTTGAGATTATAAACAGCATGCAACAAGTTACCATTATGAGGTATTTTACATATAGCCTGTTTAATCACCATCAAGGGTGTGTACTTTATTATTGTTTTTTTTTTTTTTTTTTTTGGTTTTTTGAGACAGGGTTTCTCTGTGGCTTTGGTTCCTGTCCTGGAACTAGCTCTGTAGACCAGGCTGGTCTCGAACTCACAGAGATCCGCCTGCCTCTGCCTCCCGAGTGCTGGGATTAAAGGCGTGCTTTATTATTGTAATGAGTCATAGGTCACACTATGACATTCTGAAGTGTCCTTAGACTATTGCCAGTGGTACTTCAGCTTCTAAACTTCTTCTTTGTCAACCATTTTTTCATGATAATTTTGCAAGCCTTTGTTCAAGGTATGCCTGACCTTCCTCTTGCCCTGCTTCCTTGCATGTGCGCCATTCTGTACACTAACATGAAACCATGTGATGCTTCTATTTAGCCTATGTGAGGCCGGGATTAACTCTTCTTCAAGAATATCCACTATGTCTACTAGTGGCATACAAGTCATTTAATAGCCACCTGCATTCATAGATTGACAGCTACAAAATTGTAATGCTTTGCAAAATAGTCTTGCATAGTAGCCTAATGCTACAGAACAAAGCCTGCATTATCCACCCCACTTGATCTCTTCCTGTAGGGCTCCATCGTTTGTTGTCTTCACAGGAAAAGTAAGTACAATACAATTAAATCCTGAGAGAAATTTTATTAATTTTACACTTTGCTTAATTTACAAATTAAACTTAATTTAAAGTATGCACAGATAAGGACAAAAACCTAGTACATGTAGGAAACAGTATTACAATGTCTCGGTTGTCTACCTGAGCTGTTTAGGTAAAATTTTCTCTTTGTAAACAATATAACTTCATTTTTTATTCCTTAAACATAGTAGAACTTTTGAGATTTTGGTCATCTTAAATGAGTTTCTCAGGAAATATTTATAAAAAAAATCCCTTTGCTTCATTTTATTTCTAAATGTTTTAGCATGAATTTGTTCAGAATATCTTGTTAGAATTATTTACGCTTTAGTTTGAAGAATCTTACAGGACAATGTTAACATTTATATTCATGGATATAGAATTCTTTTTTTTTTAATTTAAAAATTTCCGCCTCCTCCCTGCCTCCCTTTTCCCTCCCCCTCCCCCACTCTCTTCCCCCTCCCTCTAATTCTTAAGAAAACAGGTTCATTATTTGAAAATATGTTTGCAGATTAAGTCTAATGATGTTTAAAATTGAAACTGCATCACTATAAAGAGTATTTTTTCTAGGTTTTCATTATTGGAGGGAAACTTATAGTTTTATATACCAGGGCTAGAAATGATAAACAATTAGTGATCTAAAACAGAGATGATGAAGAGCTAACAACACTTTCAAATAAGCAGAAAGGAAGAAGCTGTAAAACATTGATTCATATCCTGACCAGCATGATCGCTCAGTGGCACAATCACCTACCACCATGCCTCATGACCTGAGTTTGATCTTGGAACCCACATTGGGAAGGAGGGAACAGACTCCCACAGTTTCCATTTTGTCCATTATTCCTACATGTCCACCGTGACTAGCACAAATATGTATGTGTATACACATTCTCTCTCACATACACACAAAAATTAAAAATGAAATAAAACATAAAATATAATTTAAAGTCAAGAGGTAAGTTTTGAAATGTCAATAAGTTCTGAGAAATGAGAGGAAACGCAACCTATAGATGAGTAAGAATGGAGGCTATTGAGACACTACAGTTATCTTTTTCTTACTGTGGATGACAGTTGAAGAATTACTTGCTTCATGAAAACATAAGAACTAAGTTAATTTATGCTTTTTACACATATTATCTTTCTAAAAAAAACAGGCCAGGTGGTGGTGGCAGTGCAGGCCTTTAATCCAAGCAGTCTGGAGACAGAGGCAGGTGGATATTTGTGAAGTTTGAAGCCAATCTGGTCTACAGAGCTAGGACTGTTACATAAAGAAACAAACAAAAATAGTTTAGTTGTGAGGAAGTGTACACATTCTTAAGGCTGCATTTTGTTTCAGATTTAGTGGGGGTTTTTTGTCACATGACACAGAAGTAAACTAATGAGATAGAAGAGAAAGGGAAATGAAAATAATTATAAACAAAACTAAATGATAATATATGATTCTATTAGAAGCAGTGACATTTGAAAAAATTAAAAATAAACTTCAAGTTCTGGAGACTAAATAAGGGCATTGGCTATGTTAGCTCTCTATTATTGAAGATGCTAGAGAACATGGGATTATCTAGTTGGTCCTGACCTGGAAGCTTCTGGGAGGCTTTCATAGTGCTGGATAGTGCTCTGCATACTATTGGATGAGAAAAGTAGTAATCAATAGCATGCATATGTGAACCCTAATAGGTACAATAATGAGTGTCCTGCAAGGTATGTCCATTGATCAAGTGTAATGAATACCATGGGACAACCAATCATTTTCTGAATTGGTTTAGGTTCCGGTCCACAAGATTAAGCTCCTACTTGGAACTGTTACTGGGATAAAAACCTGTGACTAGACCTGCCACAGGCTTTGGAAAATGCTGGAAGAATTTGTTGACTAGTTGAGGTTGCAGTCTCTCGTGGCCTGGCATTTTATCTCAATAGTTAGTCAACTTGGGAACTCCCTTCCTCTCTTGTCTCTACCTGCTCTTCTCTGGAGAATGCCAAGGGCCTGGAGAAATGACCTTATCTGAAAACCATCTCCAGGTTGACTTATCTTTAGCTTGAACTCTGGCACAGGTTCGTGCTAGAAATTTTCCTTGCTGTACATACTAACAGCCTTATGATAGAAGCATACCTCTTAATGCAAATTAGGTATCCACTGTCCCCAGCCTTTATATTCTCTTTTATTCCTGGAATAAAGTGGAATTTTAACACTTAACTGTCTTCCCAGAGAGCTATCTCTGCCAGTTTCCAAACCACAAAGTCCTGCTTACTGATTTTGGCTTCTTCCCTGCAACACCCTGCCCTACTCACCCCCAAATGGAAGAAGTCCAGTGATCCAGAGGAAGAAGCACAGAGTTGCAGGGGAGAAACTTACTACCATGCTGACACAGTATTAACCTGAATCCTAATGACTTACTATTATAATCATTTAACAAAGTATCTCACAACCCTCATCTGAGAAACTTCTATTTGTGGTAGATGGGGATTAACACAGTGATCTACAACTGGTCAAAATATAGAAAGAGACTACAGAATGCTCAATCAGAAAGGTAGTATATACCACATTCATCTTCCCAAGGCTTGGGAATCATTTAGCAAAAAGGGCATAGAAGGAGTATAATAGCCATAGGAAGTGAATGACTACAAAGAAATATTATATTCCAGACATTAGAACAGCTGGGCATATCAAACCACAGAGACTGGTGTAGCATTGAGAAACTCTGCGTAATTTCAAGCCAGAGCAAATCCCAACATGGAAACAGAAGTTGGCTACACAATCTCACTTCAACCACCAGAGCTTCTGGCAATTGTTAGTTACTGGGGGAGGTGGAAGCAGCTTTCCCTAAGAGTCTAGACCTTGCTAAGTTTGTCCTTCTCCAATGGAAGTCCCCATATCCAAGGATATTTAGACAATATAAATTGGTCTTAAAGGAGTAAAGAAAAAAATTGAGAGGGAAGGGATGGGAGGGTGAATCTGGGAATAGTTCAGGAAAAGAATAAATAAGATTAACACATGCTGTGTTAAACATAACTAATAAAAATACAAACCTCAAATGTAAATCAGTTTGGAAATCTCTGGACACTTGATTGTCTTTAAAAATACAAACCAAGATGCTCAAATAACATTTGTATTAATATTATAAGGTACCAAAGGAAATATAATACAAAATTGAAATGGAAAAGTATAAAATTGTTTTTTCAATACATGAAATGTATGCATATTGTATTAAACTATCAAAGAACTTTGCTTTTAAAACAGAAAAACAAATGTAATAACCATAGTTGACTCATGAATACATTCACATCCCAACAAATACTTGACTATTCTCAAAGACTTAATTTTAATTATTTTACTTACATCTACTTATGTGTCTGAGTGCATTCCTCCAGTGTGTGGGTATAGCCAGAAACCAGAAGAGGGCATCAGATTCCCTGTACATGGAGTTATAAGAGGTTCGGGTGGATCTTTTGGAAGCACTCTTAGTGCCCAGTGATCTCTGCAGCTCCCATACAATTTTTCAAGTAGGACATGCTAGAGATGATCTACTGGTAAAGCTTAGAATTGATTGATAGAATAAGAAATCAAAACTAGAAAACACACAAAAATCTAAAATTAGTTTCAATTATACACTATATAAATTACAGTATGACTGTTTCAAAATTATTTCTTAAAAAATTAGTTATATATATCACAAATTACAAAAAAACAAATACTTGATAGAATTTCAAGAAATATACAACTTCACTAGAGTTAAATTCATCCTAAAATGTAATCTCTCAAATCTTCTTTCAGGAACTTTTAATAATAACTAACATATTGAAAGTCAGCTAAATAGATCAACTCTTATTTATCTTTCTTATTTCCTCATAGGAGTGACTAAGCTTACAATTCCATTGCAGATTTGGTGTATTGTATAACACCCTAGTTCTTTTTATTTTATAAGATTTATGCTGTAAATAATACATAATGCATGATTTGGCAAAGTGGTCAGCAAATGCAAATGATCACTTTTTTGAGACAGGTTTCCGTGTATCCTTAGAGTTGAGCTCACTAATTAGTCCAGGAAGACTTTGAATTCATGATTCTCCTTTTGAATCTCCCATGGATTGAAATTAAAGGTATCTGTTACTATAATAACATACGTGGTGATGGAAATCAACTCCAGGTCTCTGTGGATGCTGGTCATGCTTTCTATCAACTGAGTTACACCTCAACCTGAAATCATACATTTGTTTCTGTACTTGATGATTATCTTTCCTTGAAGCTGATAATAACAATTGTATACTAATAGTAAAACTAATGATACTGTAAAAAATAAGGGGACAGGGAAAAATTATGCTAATACAATTTTAATACTTCCAATCCTGCTTACAGAAACTAAGCAAGTCAAATGTGTTAAAGGTAAACTTAAAATTAGCATTCCTAGCTGCTCCTCCTAACTCCTAACTCCTCAGCAGCATCTTCTTATTTTAATGCTTGCATTTGTAGAGCCGTCTGTACTGAGACAGGCAGTAACCACAGTAAATCAGAAGAATGATACTCTCTTATTTTCCAACCTCAGGCTCTGTGCAATCAAAGAAACTATGAACATCTGCCTGGATTCTGATTGCCATTTTCGCTGATTCAGTGCACCCAAATAAGCAACAATTAGTCTGTTCAGCATGTGTCAGAAGACCCGTCAAGTTAATTCAAATTAAGACAGAATAAATTGAATCCAGTTGGCATTGTGCATATTTGTATGCAAAGTTTAAGCAAGCATCAACTGTGCTATGTTATCTCATGTTTACAAGAAAAACAAGAACATATTGTCACACAATTCCAGAAATAACAATTCTCCATCCTAATCTTACCTGTATCATTGCCTGGATATAGTTTTGGTAGGTTTACAATTTTCTTAAGAGCATTTATCTTCTATCAATTAGCTTTTAGACAAGTAAATTAATTCATATCTTGATTTGTAAGGGGATTATAGCTTACATTTTTCAAAAGAGAGCCTTTTTTGGGACAGTGATTGTCAATTAGTTTTCAAATTTTCGGAAAGTGGAAATGCTTTGAGCATCAACAGCTAGATTCTCATCATTACAATTGGATATAGTCTTTCAGTGTCAAAAACCTTTCTGTTAAAGAAATAGGGATGCAATGTTAAAGAAATAGTGATGCTATGTTAAAGAAATAGTGATGCTATGTTAAAGAGATAGTGATCCTATGCTATGTTAAACCTTTCTATTAAAGAAATAGTGATGCTAAAAGGACCCTATCATATTCTTAGCAGAGGTTTGCATGATTAGAGTCAAATTGATTATTATACGTTTGATATTCCAATTGTTACAAGTAACAAGTTACATATCCGTTACATATCTGTTGATGTTTGCTTTGAATCATGTGGACAGACAAGGACACAAATGTTCTAAATGCAGCTGGATTCCTAAGAAAATGTCCCCTAGTGCTCCTCTATTGCTAAGTGAGTGACACACCAGTTGAAACACAACTTCAGGAAAACATAAGACCACCACTTTATCAACCTTAGATGTTGCTTTTTAATGAGTGATTGATTATCTCGCTCACTTTCCCTTTGTTGTTAAAAATATCCTGACCAAAGTCACTAAAGTAAGAAAGGGTTCATAATGGCTCTTGGTGGAAGGGATAACATATCCTGGTAGGGAGTTCTGAGGTCAGGAGCTTAAGGCAACTGGTCACATTGTATTCACAGTCAGGAAACAAAGAGACAGATGGATGCTTAGACTGGACTCACTTTTTATTTTATATAAAGTACAGAATCTCAATCTAGGGAATGATGGCACCAACAGTAGATGATCTTACTACTTCAGTTTACATACTCAAGATGATACCCACTTTTGTGCCAAGACATGTTTCTCTTAGATGGTTTTAGATCTTTCTTTAGATGATTCTAGATTCACCTTCACAGAGACAGCATCCCCCTTTCCCCACTTCATCAGTGAGAGAAATAATAGTCTTAATAATAATAATAATAATACTAGAATCTTTGATTCTGAATGAATTTTAGAACTGAAAAACTAAGAGGGAAAAGAACATTGTAATATCAGAAATGCAAAATAAATTGGCTTTTACTTTTGAAGGTAGTATGCCTTAAATGACGACTTAGAAACGTCTGCTAGGATTCCTGTCCATTTGGAGATTGATAAGTGAATGTTGGAATAGAATAGGCTTGAATAGGTCTCTAGTGTTACTACAATATGGTTCCATGCAGGTTGGAGAAACTGCTGCCTTTCCTTATATGCAACTGGAACATCCATCCAATGTGTAGTTGGTAGGAATTAAACATTTCCAAATAGTCACATACGCAATCCATATAAACCATTTATAATGCATAATTTTATTATAGATTTTTATAAAACTGTCTTCTCAGTAGGGGGAAGAAAACCCGTAAGGAACAATAAGTAATAAAATGTTCAAATGGTTAAATAAGCACAGAGAAAAACTCTGCTGATTGCTGATTTGGGATTATTTGCAGTAGATATACCCTGAATTCTGGTTTTAGGGTCTTGGTGCAGAAGGAGGAATATCGAGTTGTGTTGGAGAGAGCTCTAAATTCCTTTGCAGAGTGCTCCCCAGAACTGTGTTTCTGTATGTGTCTCTGTGTGTGCACATGCTCGAGTTCTCATTGGATGCATCTATAACACCCTTAAAAGCAACGAAACTCAGCTATCGTGAAATCCATCAAACACTCAATTTCAAAAAAAAAATTTCTGTAGCCACTGCAAATATTCAAGTCATAGAATCTCTTTTATGCCACATCTTCTACTTTACAAAAATTGTCCAAAGTCATATTTGGGCTGAACTCTCTGATGAAGAAGTTATATCTTCAATTCTAAAACCATGCAACACACTCATTTGCATAAAATCACATGAGTTTCAGGCGCTTCAGAGGTTGGCAGTAATTAAGATCCACACATAGCTTTAATTAATGTTCACTTTGCTTAGGTACAATCCTGATGTTAAAGGGTAAGTTCCTAAAACCAGATGGATCTGCAAATAAGCTCCTGAATATAGTTATTTATCAGTCTTCTTTGAGGATGCCCTTTGTAAACATCTTTCTCTCTGGGAGAGAATATATGCAGAACAGATAGGCAGCTCAATGTGATGTGGAAAGTGACAGGGATTGTTTGCTCTTTGGTCATCCCAGTGTTCTGGATGACAGCTGAGTATGTTCATTATTTCCCAAACTAATACCTAACAGACACTTACTGGATTATTTCTTCACTTTCACCCGTGATGTCTCAGAAATATTAATGACTTTTGCAGATGCTGTGTGAAGATCATGGAATGAGTTGAGAGGAGAGAAAAATATTTAAATTATTTTTTATCTTTTATGTTAAATCCAAATGTATAGACCCTTGCCTTGACATCCTGTTTTTTTATTTTATGTATTAAATTCAAATGTATAATTCTGTGCTTTGATATTCAGAGAGTGATAGTTCTTCAATGCCCAATCCTACGGTAGGTGAAGGGAAAGTTTAAGGGAAAGGGCAAAACATGGCCTTTGTGAATTCAGGGGCAAGGGGCAATACTCCGAAATGCCTGGCTTCTATGACGCAGTATGCTAAGATGAATAGAGTCCCCTCTCATCTATAAACAAGATTTACCTTCATCTTTCCTTTAGCTATTTGTACAATTCAGGAGGCCATGACTATGCTGGATAAGTTAAGGGGCATATACATTGTCTTTGTTGACATTTTAAAGATTTGTTTTTACCTTTTTTGTGTGTGTAATTATGGGTATAGGTATGTGTCTAGAGTTAGGGATTTGTACATATGAGCACATATGCCTGCTGAATCCAGGAAAGTGTGTCTGGTTCCTAGAAGCTAGAGGCAGAGGTGATAGTAAGCTCCCTGACTTTGGTGACATAAGCAGAACTTGGGTGCTCTAGAAGGACAGCATGGACTATTATTTATTGTTCAGGATAATGCTCTAGTTTTATACTTGAGCATTCTAAAATAAATTGTGAAAGTAGTTATCTTCTTCCAAGCTTCCTTTTTCCATTTGAATCCTTATTTGTAAATATATGAATCTTTATTTCCTCATTTACTTAGTTTTTAACATTAAAAACAATAATCTTATCTAGGCAACCATAAGTCTTGACTTTTCCAGCTAAATTTCATGACCTGCTATAGAATAATCATCTCGTACACAGTAAAGATTTATCACTTGAATTGGTTTAATAAAATGCTGATAGGCCAGTAGATATCAGGAAGTATAGGTGGGCAATCAAGCAAAGGATTATGGGAAGAAGAAGGGCAGAGTCAGAGAAGTTGCCACCCAGATGCATAGGGAGCAGAAGATGAACAAGCCATTCAAATAAAGGTGCTATTTTGCTATTATGGCAAAGCATAAATAGTAAATAGGTTCATTTAAGTCTAAGAGATAGTAAAAAAAAGTTTGAGCTACCTGCCTATCATTTATAATTAATATAAGCCTTAGAGTGATAATTTGAAAACTGGCAGTTTTGAGAGAAACAACTATCTACATCTACAATAATCTTTTTTTATTTATTTATTATGTATACAATGTTCTGTCTGCAAGTACGCCTGCCCACCAGAAGAGGGCACCAGATCTCATAGATGGTTGTGAGCCACCATGTGGTTGCTGGGAATTGAACCAGGACCTCTGGAAGAGTAGCCAGTGCTCTTAATCTCTGAGCCATCTCTCCAGCTCCCTACAATAATCTTTTAAAATGTATGTCATCATAGATATTTGGTACCATAAGCAATATTTTGTCAATAGCAGATGTGATAGGCATGCTGTCATTCCTGAAAGAAAAATTATTTTGAAAGTTTATAGGTAGATCTGCACTGAATTTAGGTTTTCTATCTCAGCCCAAGAATCTTTCTTTAGATGTAGACAAAACTCTCCAATCAATACTGCTTGCATCTTACCACCTATTTGTTGGGGGGGGGGGTTACATGTCCATCAGAAGACAACTTTCTAGAGTGGGTCTTCTTCCTTGATGTGAGACCAAGAATCAAACAGCTTATTTGCCTTGGAAGAAAGTGCCCCTACCCATTTACTGTTTGGCTGACTCTGTATTTGTATGTTTTTTTTTTTTTTTAAATTAGAGCTAACCACTTATTTATTGTTGACAAATAGATGTCTTCATCTCTCTTTGGTGAATCTATGAAACCCTTGTTGGGAAAAACATCTATCTGTAGGGATATTTGAAGCTGAGACCAAACTCTCAGCACAGACGAGATTTATTTGCCTCAGAGGGATGGCAGGGATAGGGGACAAAGACAGACAATAGATGAAGAGGAAGAAGGGGAATAGAACAAGGGAGAGAGAGGATTCTCTCTGATGAGACTTATAGGAAGTTTCAAATGGTATTTCATAGGGGGAAAGGGGAAAATCCCATGTTCAGATGAGGTGCTTAATTTTAGTTGGCCATGTTAATTAAGTGAACCAAATGGGTTTTCTGATTCTTAGCCTTCAGTGTTTCAAAAGCTGGACCTTGGTAGTCAGCCTCAGGAAGATGAAATGGCAAAATAAAGAAATGGATCTTGGGAGATAACTTCAGAAATAAAACCTAATGGTTTTTAGTACGGCAGAGGGAATGGGAGAGAAAAGTAAGGCTTCTCAGAACCATGTTTGTCATGCTCCAGCTTGTGAGTCACTCAGTATCTGCATTTGTTTTTGCCCTGAGAATTACTAAATGCTCTCTAATCCTAGGTGGTAGCTGTTTTACCCAAAAATGTCTACATTTCATTCATCAGTATTTCCTCAACCAATTCCTAACTTTAAACATAGTGCATAGTCCAAGATATATTGACTCCATTTTCACCAGAGAGTGATTTATTTAAATGTTTAATCTAATTTTAATTCATGACAATAGCAAAAGAATTCTGGAAATTTTTCCTCAGGTCTATTAAAGAAACTAGATTTGTTTTATTTTTCATACTCTCTCCCTCACTCTCACTCTTTTTTTTTTTTTTTAACTTTTGAGACAGGATCTCATTGTTTAACCCTATTTGTCCTGGATCTCCCTATGTAAACCAGGCTGGCATTCAATTCAGAGATTTGCCTTTTGTCTCTGCCGCTGCTTCTTCCTCTACTCGAGTGCTGAGATTAAACGCATGTGCCACCATATTTATCCTTTATCATTAATTCTCTCTTTATATAGATATAATTTAAGAGTAAGGTTCGAGGAAGGATAGAGAGACGGTTCAACATGTTCTGAGGACGGAAGTTCAATTCACATCACTCACATGGTTGCAGTTCTTTAAAACACCTGGAACTCTGGTTCCACTGAATCTGATGCTCTATTTTGAGATTCCAGGGATGCAGGGGATGGTTTAACATATGAAAATCAGTGAATGCAATCCAACATACAAACAAACTGAAAGAAAAAGAATCATATGCCATTTCATTAGATGTTACGAAAGCTTTGGAGAAAGTCCAACACCCCTTCTAGAAGGTCTAGAAGGAATCAGTCATACAAGGAACATGCATATCTAAAGATAATAAAGACAATATAAAACAAACCGAAAGCCAACATCAAATTAAATGTAGAGAACTCAAGGTGATTCCATTGAAAGCAGGAATAAGACAAGGCTGTCTGTTCTCTCCATATCTCTTCATTATAGTTCTCAAAGTTCTAGCTGAAGTAATAAGACAACAAAAGGCGATCAAAGGGATGCAAACTGGAAAG
This sequence comes from Microtus ochrogaster, assembly GCF_000317375.1. Classification (NCBI taxonomy): domain Eukaryota; kingdom Metazoa; phylum Chordata; class Mammalia; order Rodentia; family Cricetidae; genus Microtus; species Microtus ochrogaster. The sequence continues at coordinate 266,244 of NW_004949217.1, read as the reverse complement.
GAAGAAGTCAAACATTCACTATTTGCAAATGATATGAAATTATGCATGAGCGACACCAAAAATTCTGCCAGTGAACACGTACAGCTGATAAATACCGTTAGTAATATGAATGATACGAGATTAACTCAAAAAATAAGTAGGCCTCCTGTATATAAATGAAAAAATTGGCTGAGAAGTGTAGAGAATGGATTAGGATTTTAAGAAGAGAAAGTCGATGTTTGTAGGTATCACTCTATATATACACGGTTTCACACTTTTCCTGTACTTCTCTGCAGACATGGCCTAGGCCTACTAGCCAACACTCTTGGGGCAGTGAGGCAGCTGCTCTTTTAGCGGCTTGTTCATCTGCACTGTTTACCATTGCCGAAACCATGACTAGAGCAAAATTCTTGGCGGATACAGGACAGTTGGGGTTCCAGGGAGTTCAGGTAGGGGTTGCAGTTAAAAAACACATACAGGCACTGCACTCACAACTTTCTCTAATTTATTTTTATGTTTCTATCATTGATTGTACAAGAAATTTCTTCATTTCCATGATTTTCATGGTAAAAAATGTCAGACACAGTTATTTCGTCCTGCAGAGTATAAGGAATCACTATAATCAAGTCTGATTCCATTTCCCTAGAAGTTGCGCCCACTGGTTTTTCATCACTTGCCCACAATTTTCAAAGTTTCTTACATCATGCCACCACAATTATACTATAGGATTCTCCTGTGTATATCCATTGATTTTTAAACCATCCATTCCTTTCCTTATATAGTAATATGCTTGATGTTTAAACATAGGTTCCATCTGAATCTTGTGAAATTGGACAATGCTTATTCTAACTTTCTGTCTTTCTCTTCAATATTTGTAATTCTGTCTTATAATGTCAGGAATACTTTTATATTCTAATGTACTTATTTACTTTATTATGGGGTGTCAAAAGGTAGCTTAATGATTTTTATAGTACTTTCCTTAATTAAGGCTAGATACAATTAATGTTTTTTATAAACTGAGTTAAAATAATTTACCAAGTGTTTATATGAAATTCAGAATCACTCATTATTTTCAATCAGTTACCAAGTTTATATAATCAAAATGATAATAGTTATAGTGATAATTTTCTATAAACTTTTTTCTGACTTTTCTTTTACTTTTAACTTTATGAATTCAGTCTTGTTTATATAAATTTGTCCAACAGCATAATAAACTGTTGATTGATTAGTTTCTCTATGCTGTGAAACTCATCATTCTCAGAATGCCCTCCATGAGTACACACATGCACGTGCACACACACACACACACACACACACACACACACACACACACACACTCACATACACACTCCACAGGGCAGATCCTTTCCCTGTTGGGTCAGGCCATTCTAATCTCTCTCTTGTGTAAACTATAATTTTATCTTGCTTTGCTAAATAAACATCTGCTTGAAGTGTTTGTGCCTCATCTGAAAAATCAAGGACAAGATCAAAGGAGAAAACTTTGATAAATAGAAAGGGCACTAATAAAAATGTGCTAATATATTTAATTCTGTGTTTTCCTTTTCTCTTCAGAGTCATGCTACATTTTAAAACTTTGGTAAAGAAATGTATGGCCTTTCTAGCAAATTCCTAGCCCATCTTAGATACTAGCTAAACCATAGCTGAATGAATATATTACTTTGAATTTCCTGTCCTGCTGATAGAAAACCAAAAACAGTTTCTAGGCCTTGAATTTTCCTGTAGATAGGATAAATTTCTCAATACCAAATGAAAACATTTAACCTATGCAAAATCATACTGAATGTGTATATACCTTTGCATTTATGGTTTGGTTTTTATATTTAGCAAATTTAATAAATGCTAAATGACTTGATTTCATTTTGATTTTATCATCAAACTAATTGAGGGAATTTTCCACTCTATTGTTCATATGTTAAAAAATTGAGAATTTTAACTATTTTTTACTTATAATCCAAATGAGGAATACTGTATTTCTTCCCCTCACCGTATAAGAAATAAGTTAAACTTAGGTAACATACTGAGATAAAACTATGCCATAGGGCCATGAGTTCCATTTATAGATAATGGATTCAGTGAATGTTTAAGCATGCCACCTTAACTAAAATAGTATTAATATAGTTCTTATAAAAACATACGTGTATTACTAAGAGACACAAACTCTTAGCAAATTTGCTGATCTCATAAAGTCTCACAAATGTAACTGACAAAATGTGAGCTGAACAAGGACAAAACTGATGGATATGACAGGGGAAAAGGGAAAAGCTCATGGAGGCCTCAGCCCTACACAAAGAACTATATGCAATTATGAAAAGCTAAGAGTTGGAGAAGTGGTCCTCTTGACAGAAGAGCCCAGCAGTTGGTGCTCAATGCAGGTCAGCCCAGAAAACATACAAACAAGTAACATTGTGTGGCTTGAATAGGTTAAATATAGGTATCTGTGTGTATATAGATGCATATATAAATATACACATATATGCATTTCATAACAATTAGAAAAAAAAGAGGTCATGAATTTGAAGAAGAGCAGGAAAATATATATATATGCGAGTGGCTAGGGGAGGAAAGGGAAGGGAGAAATGCCATGACTGTATTATAATTTTAAAGATAAATACAAACAAACAAATAAGCCAAAACATAAGGGTGAGTTAGCTGGCCTTTGTCACCTACTTTGCATTGCAAAGACAGTATCTGTTTTTCTCTGTGTTCAATTTGAGGAGTCAGTAAAGCCTTTTCTTTTGCACAGCCTGTAGACATTGCATTTGTAGCAGGTGATCTATCTTCATTGAAAGCTTCACTCAAGTGCCTTTAGCACTTCTAGCTGTTAACAAGAATAGGGGCTGTCTTAATCCACTGTCAAGAGATATCCAGGGGAAATGGCAAAGACAAGGAGAAAATGCATAAGCATAGAAGAAGCTCTAGTGGAAATTAAATATGCAAGCCAAAGACACAACCTGACAAATGTACTTTGAAAAGAGAAACAAATGCACAATTTGATACAGAAATTTCATGGACTTAGCCATACAAGAATTATCATAAAAGGGTAGATAAGTTTTTTAAATTTTACATTTCCTTATTTGTAACAAGGACTATTGACTATGAGTTCTGAGCTATCAGGAGAAGATAGGATGACCTTGTCCCCAATATTTAGGGTGAAATAAATGGAACATATTTGCTATGGAAGATTGGGCTTTATTGACTATTTATGAGAGACTGGTTTGTTATCAGGTTGTTTTTAATACAGAGAGAGAGGAAAAAATGGCAAGAAAAATATCCTTGGTCATCTTAGCTCATTTTAGCATCCCCTGTGAGTTACTCATTAATTCTGGGTTTGACCTTCAGCCTAAAAATGTATGAGTTTGTGAATCCTGATCTTTAAAATCTGAAAACAAGCAGACCTCGTTCTCCATCCTTTATGAAAAATATTACTGGACTATTGTGTAGAAGCATATTTTTATATTGAAATTCTGATGATATTCTTGATATTAATACATTGCAAATTCTATGGCAGGGGTATCTGTGAAAGGGTTTCGGGGAAAGTTCTCAGCAAATATTGATTCTAATGAGGACCTGACTTCAAATCTCCGAAACTTATATTAAAATAAACAAACAACAAGAGAAATGAATGCTAGGGTTAAAGTTTTCTATCCTAGTGTTTTCCTGGGAAGATGAGAGGTGGAGCCAAGAGATGCTCAGGAAATTTAATTACTAGTAAACCTGCCATAAGCAAGGGAAGAATAGCAAAGAGATCCTGCTTTCAACAAAGGAAAAGGTAGGACCCACACTTGAAAATGTCTTCTGACTTCCATACATGCGTTGTGACTTGCATGCACTCACATTCATACACAAAAATGCATTTGCATGAATTCACTCAATGCACCTGCATATACACACAAAGAGACACACAATGCTTTATTTCATTTAAATCAATAATTACACAATTTTTCACCTTCCCCCCTTTCTTCCTAACAGTCCCACATCCTCCTCTTCTTTGACTGGTGTTTTTAGATGTATTTGCCAATGAGTAAACATATAAACAACACTGCTGTGTATGTTCTGTGTTGCCGGCTTGTTTATGTTTCCACGGATGGCCATTTGACATTAGGAAGAAATCAGAGTGCTCATCTCTGGAGAAGGCTCAATCTCTCTATTGGCAGTTGTTAATCACATATTATTCTTCAACCAGAGTTAGGGTGCTATGGAATTTTCTCCATTTATTTTGATACGGCAACATTTATTTTATTCCACATTCTTATCTGTTGTTCGTTATTCTTAACCTTGTTGCTGCTATTTACAATGTTTTAAAACTTGAGTTTCATTTTTATGTTGTTTTTCTTATGTATACATTCAACCAAAGAGGGATTATTATGAATTTAGCCCTATATTAGTTATAACTGACATCAAAATGTTTGCTATTATGCAAACATATAGCCTGCTTTTCTTGAGTTGGCCACGGTTGACATTTGCTTTCCACACCCTATTCTAGATGAATAGACAAAGAAGAATGTTACATGTATACAATAAAATATTATTCAGTCATGCAAAGGAAAGCTATTCTGACAGATATTAAAATATGAGGAAATCTTGATGACATTTTCATTAGAAACTGTGGTTAAATGACCCCATAGGCCCATATATTTTAATGCTTGGTCCCCACCTGGAGGAAATTTTTTGGTCAGGATGAGAACATGTGGCTTTTTTGGAAGCATGCCACCGAGACAAGCTTTGACGTTTCAAAATTCTACACTGTTCCCAGTGTCTCTGCCTTCTGCCAGAAGATCCACATGTAAGCTCTTAGTTATTACATCAATTCTATGCCTGCTAGGTAGTTGCCATTCTCCTTGCAATGATGGTCATGAACTCTAGCCCTCTGGAACCATATGATGCAAATTAAACACTTTCTTTCATGAGTTACCTTGTTTATGGTATTTTCTCACAGCAATAAAAAAGTAACTAAGACAGAAATCAAATGGAAAATATTGGGTACTGTCAAATAAAACCAAGCAAAAGTTTAGGGAAGTGTAAAAATGTAAAATACACACAGATACTCTTTCTTTGTCTTCATCTCAAAAATTAAAAGAGAATATTGGGTTATGACTAAATGCAATAATAATTTTAACAAATGCCTTTAAGATTAGTTATTTAAAACTTTAATCACTAAAAATTTAAAAGTGCTCAATCCAATGGTAGTAATGTTTCACAACTTTCTAAAGAACTTTTCACCTTAAAAAGTTGCAGCTCTCCATACCCTTCAAATTAAAACTCCACATGTTCTCAGTAAGCACCATTCATTTGGTTCCCTAGAGATTTGCCTCTTCAACTAATTCAAATGAATGGAATCAAGTTTTTGGTGCTAGTTATTTTACATCCCTTAATATTGCAAAATTTACACATATATTAATACAGCAGAATATCTTTACATTGATAGGCTGTTTGATATTTAGGCAAAGCTATTGCATTGTTACTACCTCTTATCTTAGTCTATGTATAAATTTTATGTATATATTTTAGTAAATTATTCATGACTTAATTAGAGATGATGACTGACATTGTGAAGGAATTATCCCCTTGCTTCTTTTTAGAGGTTATTGATGCCTTGTTATTAAGTTAGTCTTAAAACTCTTTTATACCTCAAGGTCCAAAGGCTCAACTTTCTAAGTTGGAGGAGTTTCTTGCCAGACTTTCATCTTTGTTGAACATTTCCCAGTGGTTGCTGAAATGAGTCTCTCTGAGAATAATGTTAAAATGTTGTGTGCACTGCTGTTCACCGAAGCCAAGAAATGATGCACAGCTGCTCACGTGAGCTGTCCTAATTGTTCGTGGAGTAGCAACTAAGGAATTCTTGCAGATGGGTTTATCATAACACTTTGTTAGCTTTTTTTCTGTACAACTGTCTTTTCATCTTAAGGAAACTCTGGGGGAAAGTACAGCATTTAAAAACAAGGCTTGAATGTTAATTAATAGATGCCTAAAATTTTAAGTTTCCTTCTTAACTGATAAATGTGCATAGTGAAATTTGTTTATATTATCAGTAAAGACTGAGCACATTGTATTTGTGTAGTTATGAACACACATACATAAACACAAACTGCATACATATGTAAAATTATTTAAAGAAAAAGATGTCATAAACTTGCAAAAGAGCAAGAAGGGTGATACATAGAATGGATTCAATGGAAGAAAAGGGAGGTGAAAATCATGTAATCATGCTGTGTCCCAAAAGATTAAAAAGCATTTAAAATAAAAGGTAAAAAATAAAAATTTCTACTAGTTGTACACAGTCTTAGTATCTGAGTTCTCTATGAATCACTTTTTATTCAAAATTTTGTTTTCAGACCTTTTATTTTTGTGCTTGCTAACAATATGAACATTTAGGAGTATTTATATGTTTACTATTTAAATTAAAATTTTCAACCGATTTCATTGAGGAACATTTTGTTTATTTGAAGATCATTCAGAAAAGGATTTGCAAACTCTACTATCATAAAGTTTTACATTCAGATATAGTCTATGGTTTTAGAATTATTCATTCTTTGAATAAAATATGGCTATTGTTAGCATAAATATTCTTATATAATTTATTTTATAAGCTAATATCAAAGTTAGCAAATCATCCATGAGATATATTCAACAGGATACCATTTTCTACATTCTTTACAACATTTATATTTCATTATTAATTTCTGATCATGCAAACATACACATATACACACATATGTGAATCTCTTTTTTGGTGGTACATGTTTATGTGGTATTTTAGCTCCCTTATCAGGGATCTTAGTTTCATTAATGAAATATTTAAGAGCAGACTCAGAAGAAAGCACATAGAAAATTTGAGTATATATTAGAATGAAGACTGTAGAGCATGCCATATATAAGTAAGCCTTAGCATCTTCCCAGAAGAAGAAGATGGAAATGATAGAAGGAAAAAGATAACAATATGTAATGTCATCAAAGGAAAACCAGTGTGTCCAACAATGGAGGTCAGCTCAAGTACTTGGTAGTTAGGCAGCTTCATGGCAAAATAAGTCCAGAGCACTTCAGAGAAAGTCAAGAATCCCAAGTGTTGGGAAGATGATGGTGAGAAAACAGAAGGGGGAAAAGAAAAGCTATGTTTCCTGAGTAAATAAGAAAGCAGGGAGATGCAATATGTTTCCTGGTTGTAGGTTTATAATAACTGCACAGGGTAAGAAATTCTGGGATGGCAAGGATCTTAGGTCAGATACAAAGATGACAAGGAGTAGATATTAAAGGGGATGAAGATATCTCAAGATAAATTGCAATTAGGCTTTTAATATACACCATTCCAGCCTCTTCACAGCTATTGAAATTTGAATTAGTTAATCATTCTTATAGAAGAACTATTGTATGGTGTGGCTTCTTTCTAGAACTTGCCTTCAGAGGGAAGTTTCAAATTTCAAGACAACTTTTGGTGTTCTTGAAATAGTGGTCCATGTTCAATTGTTGTCATTTATGGAATTCCTATTTTTAAGTTTATCCAAATTTTGAGATAATAGTTAGAAAAATTTTTGTTTACACTTGAATGGATCTCATATTCATTCTTTGTTTTGTGAGATATATTACAGATATCTTTCTTTTGTATTTTCTGCCATTGGCATATTAATAAATGGGTTACTTTAATGTGGAATTGACATAATAGTTCTCTGTTATCATCTTCTTCCTTATTGGAAAAATGATTCATTCGTGAACATATTTTCAGATAGTTGTATATTTACCTGTATTATATTAAAATTCTCATAACTAATTTATTTTTATTAGTGGTCTACTTTATTTTATTAGAAGTGTTTTTATATTCAATGTCATGAAAAGGGCAACAGGTGATTGCCATGAGCTTGGGACCAATTTGGGATACATAGTGACTTTCAAACAATACTAGACAACAGAGAACCTGTCTGAACAAATAAGACAAGAAGCAGACAGACAGAAAAAAAAACAATCAGAAATGTAAAAAATAAAAAGTCATCATATACTAATCATAAATAATAAAGCAATTATGTATATATATAATATATACCATATACTACATAACACATACACACACACTATCTTGAAACATTTTCTCCTAAATCCTTTCTAATGGCCATCCTTTCAACACAACCTATTCCATTACTTAAATACCAGTGAATTCCTACTGGTTACATTTTTTGGACTATCCTGATATGTTTATCACTTCCAAAATATCCTTTCAAAGGTGCTGTTTTCTATCCTTAGGTACCCCCAATTTTGTATTCTTTCTGCCCATTCTGATTCCGCAGACTTCCCATCTTCCCATCTCTGTTATGCCAATCTTGTCTTGTGGCTCTTGTAGCTTAGATGCATTTATATATCTTCATCCAGTCTCATCTATATGCTAATGACTCTCTTAAAACCTCTGTCAATCTCTGTCATCAATCCTGGCTTCAGCCTTTTTTAGCCAGTTGCAATTTTATTGCTTTCAATATCAAGCAGTCATCTCAAATTCAGAATATGTAAAATTAAACTTACCATTTTTCTTTCTTAAACCTATTATTCCTACATGAAAAATTAATAATTGAAATAAAAATATAAATTATGAGATAAATTAGGTAACTTAAGTATGCATACTCCAATGTATTCATTACTTTTTTAACATGGAAAATGAAATTAAATATTCAATCTCGATTTGTATACATTTGAAAAGCTGCACTCATCACTTATATGAAAAATTAAATTAATATATAACCTCCTCTGCCTTTTGGATCAAATAAGATACACCATAATCTGACTAATTTATTAATTTTGATTGTCAGTACCCAGTCAATTTTGTATTGGATGCAAACAAAGAAGATCCTTCGGCCTTCACTCTTATTTATATGCTGCATAAAGAATAACTGTAATCTCAGATGACTTCCATATCTTTGCAAACTTCTTCATTCTCTTTGTAATTCAATTTAATATTTGTTAGTGATTTTTCCTCTATATTTGCATGCACTGTTTGCGCCTTTGCTGTTTTAGACTGGAATAGGGTGTTGGATCCCCAATAAAAAGCATTTCAGATGGTTTTGAGCAGTCATGTGGATGCTGGGAACCAAACCTGGGTCCTCTGAAAGGCTAAGAAGTGCTTTGTAACTTCTGATTCCTCTCTCTGACCCCTGACTATACATTCTTGCATATATAATTAGAAACATCAGGGTAAGTGTTGATTGGGAGTGGTTCTAAAAATACAATCGTTTTCCTTCTACGGAATATTGAGAAGTACTGAAGGCAACTGACTTCACATTCATAAACGGAAATTTCAAAATAATATCAATGGTAGTTTCCACATCTACTGTTTCTCAACAGATTATGCAAGCATGATTCTCTTATTCTAAAAATTTTTTTTGACTATATTCTTAAGCTGATATGGCTACTGAAAGAAATTATCACACCCTTGGGTTCCTACTATCCTTGAGAAAAATTGACTTTCTTATAACACTTCCCAGAACACTTCATTAGTCAGTTTTCCTGAAGACTGATGTGATACTTCAATTACATCTCCCAACTAAAGCTTATTGATGTTAAAGGTGAAAATAAATTCAATTTTAAAGACTTTCATGGGCACTGAAATTCACAAAAATTAATTTTTGAATTAAATTTTCTCTCATACCTGTAGAATAAGTAAAATTTTTTCCTTTTTATTTCAATAAAGTCTATTGTGAAATTAGAGTACCATAAGCAATATTTCTAGGATATTTCTAGGACAGAATGATTCTTTAAATATTAATTTTTCTCTCTAGGCTTTTTGATTTTTTAAATTACTAGTTCTTATTTTATTATATTTTACAAAAAACATTTCAAAATATTTCATCCAGTTGATTGTAGGTGTTCTTGAAGTTCAACTTTGAAGTAAACTCTCTTGGAATTTTAAGCAGTGAAAAACAGCAACAAACAAGGAGAATGAAGGTTAACAAACAAGTCCCATTGATGTGTCTGGCCACATTTTTAGGAGGTGACTCACTCTCTTGCCTTGCATTCATGATATGACCTGTGAAAAAAGCAATCAAAAATGTACCATATGAAAGTAATAGGAATATTGCATCAACACTGAATAAAAAGTTTTATATTTTTTCTTTGAAAAAGAAGTCTTAAAAATAAAAGCTATCAATAATCTATACAAGAATAAATATAATAAGAAGCAAACATTTATAATAATAATTAAAATAGTTTTCAATAATGAGTATAAACAAAATGAAATAAAACTGAAGGGAAAGAATGAGGGAAAATTTTCAGAGCTAAGATTTTCTCACTCATATTTGTTTACTTCTTTGACAAGGCATGAAACATTTTAGGTTTGGGGAGTAAGTAAGATCAGAAGCCTAACCTCCTGCCACTGTGAAAACGAGATTCTTCCCTTGAATGCCACAGCCATAGGCAGTTCCTTCAAATTCACCTAAGGAGGAGTAACCCTGTCCAAGTCTGACTTCATTGCTTTTTATGTTTCTTGAATTTTTGGAACATGAATTTCTGGCTGGTAATCTTTGCTGGCTGCCTTGGGATCCATTGAAGCATCATCTCATATCCTTGAAGAACACTGAGAAATATCAACCTTGAAGAATGATCCAAAAGTATCTTGAAAAAATTGAATGAACAAAGAATTTGAACATTATTGCTAAATCTACCTCCACTTCTCATGAGGATGCTCTGTGCTGTATTTTCTTTATTAAATAGGCCACATCCCTCTTTCTGACCCCCCCTGTTTACAAGCCATATATAAGGTAGTAGAACTGATAGCTTCCAGATAGTTTTGAGCTTTGTTTTTTAGTTAATTACTTAGAAGAGCTACAGTCACCTTGAGAATCAGTTTTATGAAGGTTTCCATCACACACACACACACACACACACACACACACACACACACACACAGAGGCATTCACATGCACACCTAATATACATATAATTTAACATATATATGATTTATTACTATATGTGCATATACACATAAAAGCATATATTAAGAGTGTTAGAATAGAGTCAGCCTTACGAGGAGATGATAACGACCCTACTAGACATCAAACAGTAAAAAGCCAAAGGCCTAGTGCAAACAAAGGGCTAATGCTTTTTCAATTGTTGCCCAGGGAGGTCCCATAGATCCCCAAATATTATAGACTATTGTCAATTCTCTTTGTCACTCCCCCAGAACTTGAGAGCAGGAATCTATTACTGAGCATAATGCATGCTTGAGTTGTCGAACATGGGAAAACCAAGCTAGTTCTGACTGTGGAGCTTCATCTCTATCGGATAGCTTTTCTAGTTTTCAAAGCTGCTATGCATATATAACAGGGAAGAAAAGCAACCATCAGTCTCACCAACATGTGAATTCTGTGAGCTGCAATAATAATTGGCACCGCAAGACATGTCCATTGGTCCTAGGTGATATGAAAATAATGAGAGCAATAAGCCACTTTCTAATTGGATCTAAGTCATCTTATACAAGATGACACCCACAACTCGTACCATTCATTATCAAGTCGAGAATCTCTGATTAGTCAAGCCCTAAGGAGAACCTACTATTATCGTGTTAAATAACATAGTATTAAATCTGCTCTAATGATTTACTATTTATTTATTAACATTATGGGCTAATGTTCACTGAGCCATTTTCCAGCCCCGTTCTTTTATCTTACCTTAAATCACACCGACATTTATGAGAAACTATGATTAGTGGGTTTTGTGTTATCAAAACATTCATTAAAATATATAAGATTTTTCAAAATTGTCAGTTTTGTGAAGTTATATTGTCCAACAAAATTTGAAAAAAAAAAGTAAGGAGGCTTATGTTTGAGGGTTTGGAAGGAGGAAGCAGGAGTAGTAGACTTATATGATAATCTCAGTAAAAGGACTAATTTCAAAATACATTTCATAGAGTAAATATTAGTCCTAACCAAATAAAGGTTTTGCTTATTTATTCTATTATACGCTAGAAAAAAAACTATGAAGTCATTACTCTGATTTCCCTAGGTGGCTATTCCTTATTGAAAATTCACTTTTCTTCCAACAATTTACGAAGGTATAAAGAGCGAGAGTGACCCATATGTACTTTTTGTGCAATTCTCTTTTGCTGTCTTTCATTTTCCTTTTTTATTTCATATTGAAGCTGTTCTTGTGAGCATTGTACTACTTCCTGATGGCATTCAATGTTTACTTTATCATTCTGACTATTAAATTGAATATTTCACACTGCAAGTTGAATTTTCGGTTTGTGTGCACTAAATATGTTTACTTCATAGTTAAGATAATTTGTATTTCATTGTCTGCCACAGATCACTGTTCATTGATTCTCTGAGACTGCCTATTATGACTGAGAATTTTCCTCAGGTCACATTTTTCTACTACATGATCCTATTTAACACTTATTTTGTGGTTCCAGTCTTCAGAATTGAATTTCTAGACTGAAACAAATTAAAGTATTCTATTGATTCATGAACTAAATGGCAACTAAACAACTTTTGAAACTTAACATAATTTCATAACTCTCGATTTCTTATGGTGAGGTAAGGTTTCATTGCATATGAGGAAGATGGCAATCACCTGTATGTAGATGCTCCTTAGAAAAAGAAATCTGCATTCTGTTTTTCTTGAGTCCACAGGACTTCACAATGTGGCAAGTTGTATCCAAGCACCAGTTAAGAGACCTTTGGCAGTCTTGACTAATCATTACTATTATTAGGAAGAATTATCTTAATCTTTTGTATTTCCTGTGTGCCTAGTTTTGTGTGTTTCATAAGGCTTACCAAAAAATATCCCCCTAATTGCTATCTCAAAGACACACATAGTTTCTTTTCCAGGGTTGAAATCATGAATTGTATTGTTTCATTTAGATTTTTAATTGTGCTCTAAAAAGAAAATAGAGAAATCACATCACCAGTGATTTTCTATGTAGTTTGTTAGTTTGAAATTAGTTTTGATGATAGGAAATACCTTTTATAACCATCATGCTCTGCAGTTTTTCAAAGCCATTATTGAACACTTGTCTTGTTAGCATTAGAATGCAAAGAAGCACCAGGTTTACTCCGACCTATGGAAAAGGATGAATTATCAAAGTTAGGGTGATATTGTACTCTGATGTTTCACTCCATCTTCTTTTCAAGATGAGCATCTAAATTTGTTGCATTTTGTAAGTCTTGGGATTGATGGAGGTGAAAGCACACCTCTCTGGTCTTATTTACGATAATGCCTAGAAGAGCACTATGTGTTGACAAGCGCTGAGTAGCAATACTTTTAAGTTGATGATAAGAAGTGGTTTGAGTGATTGTCATGATGATGGGGCTGAAGATAACAGCAAAGATAAAGTCTTTTCCTTATGAGCCTTTTTTTTTTTGTTGCCAAAAAGCATATCAATAGTTAATGGTGGCTTATTGTGAAAATATGACAACCACCTTCCATACAGTCTATTATCTTGTATTTGTAAAGAGACTTGAAAATCTGTTGCTCAGTATTGATAATCAATTGCTCATAATAAGTGCATAAAGTTTATTGCTTTTGTTTGGGGAGTGGTGAGGGTGGGAGTGATTTCCTGAAACACAAGACTGATAAGAATAATACCATTGGTTAAAAAAATATACAAGAGTAGACATATTACTGACTGACACATCTTTTGCACTTCAGCCCTTGGCAGCTACTTATGACTGGGTCTAATGGCCATGCTGGAATTTTAAAGAAGATTAATTTTTATCTTTAAAAGCTTTAAGTGTCAGATGCAACTTCAATTTCTGAGATAATTCAATCATCACCTATGTAAATTGAATGCAAGAACATAAAGCAATCTTTCCAATATTACATTCATAGTCAACTAATCATTCTAGTGAACATCTACATTTGGCCTAAGAAACTCTGTGTCTCTTCTATTTATCTGTCCATGAATAGTTACATCCGAGCTCTGCAGGTGTACAGAATCGGTCCTGGTTTCCAGGGATGCCGGCTTTGGGAATCTTTTTTCCCTTCAAGCTCTACAGTTTAGTTTATCAAAGGGCTTTCTTTTAAGCCTTCTATGAATGTTTATTTTTATTGTTTCTCTCACTCCTCTAATGGATAAATTCTGGATTAACTTTCATGAAATAAGGCCTCCTTCCATGACCACACCAGTCACTCCTTATCACATTTTTCATTTGTATTTCAAAGCTTAATTGCAGGACAATGAGATTTTTCAAGGAGAAACTATGGTTACTTTAATTAAAAGCCCTTTTCTTTGACAACTAAAACAACTTTAGCCTAACAGCCTTGTTTCTTTAAACACATCAAGTCATCAGAGCAAAAACTCAATAATAGCTAAGAGTGTTCATCACAAATTGCATATTTAATGTGCTTTTATTCCTTCACAATGGATTCAAAGATGAACTAATATTGCTAGATACTGGTCATTGCCTATGCAATATCATTAACAAAATGAAAAAAATTTAATTATGTTTTATTGGTACATCAAATGTTACCAAATATCTTCCAATCAACCTTGATCTAAAGTTAAAACTTGTTAGTTTGGTCAAGGAAATAGAAGAATATTCAAACTTGAAGAAAATAAATTTAAAAGACTTTAACGTAAAATAGTTTTGTTGGTTAGCATGATAACTCAGTAGCTAAGAACTCATTACCTTTCCAGGGCACACAGGTTAAATACCTAGCACCAATATGCTGGCTAACAGCAGTCTGCAAGTCCAGTTCCATGGGATTTGATGTTGCCTTTAGGCCTTCACAGATACTATGCACATGGTTCATAGACTTACCTGCAGGCAAAACATTCATACAGATGAATTAATAAAATAGATGTATGTAATAAATATTAATTTCATAACAGATGCAGATTCGTTTTTTCTTGTCTAATACTAAGGATAATCAATTGGCAGGCATTTGCACTCTCTTTTGATCTGACCTGATTTTATTACTTTTGTACAGCCCATGTACTTTGATGACAACATAAGCCAGTGTCTGTTAACAATGCTTACAACTAACTAATTGCTGAAATGAATGCAGAAAAATCCAATTTAGTTTCTTTCCCTTGTGGTCTTTCGCTTTCCAACTGCATAAAAAATAATTTTTTTCCTCCTTGGATAAGTCCCTGAATGAACTCTCAATGTAAGCAAGAATATTTTCATGCTCCAAGAATTTCTTTACCAGCTACTTCCGGGAAATCCTATAACCAGTTTCAGTTCTGAAGTATTCTGATTTAATTCTATATTGAGTGTCAAGTAACATAGGTTAGGGTCTCAGTCCTACAAGACCTTCGCATGCTCAGATGTCCATCACAACACTAGGAGTCCCGAATTCTTTGTACTCACAAACTGTAAATGAGGACTCTCGTAGCACTTTTCCATGGGCTCATTTCATACCATAGGATAGCTCACAATACTATGGAAAACACACACATGATATTTCTCAGCTTGTTACATGGAGAGAATATGATGACAAACACAGATTTGCCATTGCATAAAGAGTCTCGCAGGTAGGTCACATTCATCAGAGTCCCTCCTCAGACTACTGCCTTCATGGCAGTGGTTCCTGCCCTTCTTTGTATAAGAACGTGTCAACCAGCGTGCAGTTCTGAGAAAATTTTATGGACTCTTCATTTTTCATAGCTGGACTGATCTATGCTACTATCCCTGTGGACCTGATATATAGAGAAGGAACAGTGTTCCTTTCCAAAACCAGGTACATTCTTCATAGAGGCAGTTTATAGCCTTGGGCCAGGGCCATAAGAGTTTTTTCTAAGACCCAGATGTATGGACAAAGAACATTGTTTCATCTTTAAAACCAGGGACTTGCTAGGCAGAGCCAAATATGGTCTGGGACCAGGACTTGGAGGACTGTGGCTTCAGAGCTTGGGAGCTTAATTCTTCCGAGCTCAAGGCGCCATGCTCATCTGTCTCAGTTTTGCTATGCACTCCGTGAGTGACACTCTTCCTGTGTTCTTCTTGTGCAACTTTTTCTGATTAGGCCTACTACTGACTTTGTCATATTGTATGATGATGTTTTCCCAAAATTGTTCCATTTCTCTTTTCAGGAAAACCATATAAAAGACAGTGTACTTTTTACTAAACTTGAAAATGAAAAATGAAATTTATGCCGTGGCAATGCTGAAGCACACATGGGTAGCTCATATATGGCAGTTCTGATGAACTTGTTCATATTGGGTTTCAAGGTCTAAGTTGATGAGGACAACTGACCAGGTCTCTTCCTCAAGAGAGCACCAGATCTCATTTCAGAGAGTTGTGAGCCACAATGTGGTTGCTGGGAATTGAACTCAGGACTTTGGAAGAACAGGCGGTGCTCTTATCTGCTGAGCCATCTCCCCAGCCGTCTTACTAAACATGCTTGGCATAAAAATGTGACTTATACTTTTAGCTCCTTTATTGAAAATCAGGTGTTCATAGGATTGAGGGTTAAAATCCGGGTCTTCTATTCGATTCCATTGGTCGACTTTTCTGTTTTTATGCCAACACCAAGCTGTTTTTAATACTCTAGCTCTGTAATAGAGTTTGAAGTCAGGGATGGTAATGCCTCCAAAAGTTCCTTTATTGTATAAGATTGTTTTGGCTATCCTGGGTTTTTTGTTTTTCCATATAATGTTGATTATTGTTCTCTCAAGATCTGTGAAGAATTTTGATGGAATTTTAATGGGGATTGCATTGAATCTATAAATTGCCTTTGGTAGAATTGCCATTTTTTTTTAATTTATTTATTAAAGATTTCCGTCTCTTCCCCGCCACCGCCTCCCATTTCCCTTCTCTTCCCCCAATCAAGTCCCCCTCCCTCCTCAGCCCAAAGAGCAATCAGGGTTCCTTGCCCTGTGGGAAGTCCAAGGACAGCCCACCTCCATCCAGGTTTAGTGAGTTGAGCATCCAAACTGCCCAGGCCCCCTCAAAGCCAGTACGTGCAGGAGGATCAGAAACCCATTGCCATTGTTCTTGAATTCTCAGTAGTCCTCATTGTCCGCTATGTTCAGAGAGTCCGGTTTTATCCCAGGCTTTTTCAGACCCAGGCCAGCAAGCCAGACCCAAAAAGAGGAGCATGGGATGTACTCACTCATATTTGGTTGCTAGCCACAAACAAAGGACATTGAGCCTATAATTAGTGATCCTAGAGAAGCTAAATAAGGAGAACCCAAAGAAAAACATATAGGCATCCTCCTGAATATTAACCTTCATCAGGCGATGAAAGGAGACAGAGACAGAGACCCACATTGGAGCACCGGACAGAAATCTCAAGGTCCAAATCAGGAGCAGAAGGAGGGGGAGCATGAGCAAGGAACTCAGGACCACGAGGGGTGCACCCACACACTGAGACAATGGGGATGTTATATCGGGAACTCACCAAGGTCAGCTAGAATTGCCATTTTTATTATGTTGGTCCTCCCAATCCAAGAGCAAGGGAGATCCTTCTATTTTCTGCTATCCTCTTCACTTTCTTTCTTCAAAGACTTAATGTTCTTGTCAAATAGATCTTTCACTTCCTTGGTTAGAGTTACCCCAAGATATTTTTATGCTATTCGTGGCTATCATGAAAGGTGATGCTTCTCTGATTTCCCTCTCTGCTTCCTTATCCTTTGTGTATAGGAAAAAAATAAAAAAATAAAAATGTGACTTATACAAGACCTCTCAAACCGATATTTACCTTCTCTATCTCCTTTTTTATTTATTTTTCATTTTTAAAATGTATTTATTAAAAAACTCTCTTTTCTCATTTTATATACCAATCCCAGTTCCCATTCCCTCCTCTCCTCCCACTCCCTCCACCTTCCTTGCCATGCCACCCCCACCCACTCCTCAGAGAGGGTAAGGCTTCCCATGGGAAGTCACTGAAGTCTAGCACATTGCTTTGGGGCAGGGACAAGGCTCTCTTCACTATATGTAGGCTAAGCAAAGTATCCCTCCAAAGAGAATGGGTTACAAAAAAACCCAGTACAGGCAATAGGCATAAATCCTAGTCCTACTGCCAGTGGCCCCTCAGTCTGCCCCAGCCATACAACAGTCACCATATTCAGAGGACTTATATTGGTCCTATACTGGTTCCCCTGCTGTCAAGTCAGAGTTGGTGAGCCCCCATTCGCTCAGGTAATCTGTTTCAGTGAGTAACCCCATGATGGTTTTAACCCCTTTGGTCATATTATCACTCCTCCCTCTTCTACTGGACTTTGGTATCTCAACCCAGTGCTCTGTTGTAGATTTCTGTATCTACTTCCATCAGTTTCTGGATGAAGGTTCTATGATGACATTTAAGATAGTCATAAACCTGATAAAGGGCAAGACCAGTTCAAGCACATTTGCCACAATTGCTTAGGGTCTTAGCTGGGGTCATCCTTGTGGATTCCTGGGAATTTCTCTAGTGGCAGGTTTCTTGATACCTCCACAACCAAGATACATCTTTCCTTGCTCTCTCAATCAAGATATCTCTTTTTTTTTGCTCTCCCTCACTGTTCTTTCCTTATCTTATCCACCCCATTCCCTCAAGCTGCCTTCCCCCTCCCTTACCCCCTCCTTCTCCCCTTCTGCCTTCCCTTCTTCCACCCACCCCCATGCTTCCATTTTTTCTCAGGAGATCTGTCTATTGCTCCTTTCCAGGGTGATCCATGTATGTTTTCTTTAAGGTTCTCCTATTACCTAGCTTCTCTGGGGTTGTAGACTATAGCTATGCTCATCGTTTGCTTTATGTCTAATATCCACTTATGAGTGAGTACCTACTGTGCTTGTCTTTATGGGTCTGGTTTACCTCATGCATGTTGTTTCTTTCTAGTTCCATCCGTTTGCATGCAAATTTCAAGATGTCATTGTTTTTAACCACTGAGTAGGACTCCACTGTGAAAATGTATCACATTTTCTTTATCCCTTCTTTGATTGAGGAGCAAATCTGCTGTTTACAGGTTCTGGCTATTACGAATAATGCTGCTATGAACGTAGTTGACTAAATGTCTTTGTAGTATAATTTAGCATCCTTTGGGTATACACTCAAGAGTCATATTGGTTGTTCTTGAAGTAGGTTGAGAAACCACCATACTGATTTTCAAAGTGTCTGCCAATTTTGCACTCCTTCCTGCAGTGGAGGAGTGTTCCCTTTACTCTGCATCCTTTCTAACATAAGCTATCATTGGTGTTTTTAATCTTAGCCATTCTAACTGATGTAAGATGGTATCTCTGAAGAAGATATCAGAAAATGGAAAGATCTCCCAAGTTCTAAGATAGGCAGTAGCAACATAAAAAAATGGCAATCCAACCAAAAGCAGTTCTACATATTTGATTCAATTCTCATCAAAACTCCAACACAATTCTTCACAGACCTTGAAAGAACAATATTAACATCATATGGAAAAACAAAAAGCCCAGGATAGTCAAAACTTCTGGAGGAATCACCATTCTTGACATCAAGCTCTATTATAGAATTACAGTAATGAAAACAGCTTGTTCTTAGTATACAAACAGACAGGTATACCAATGGAATTGATTCAAAGAACTGGATATTAAATGAAATACACCTATGGACACCTGATATTTTACAAAGGAGCTAAAATTATGCAATGAAAAAAAAGCATTTCAACAACAAATGGTGCTGACAAAACTGCATGTCACATGTAGAAGAATGCACATAGAGCCATATCTACCGCTATGCACAAAACTCAGGGTCAGTGGATCAAAGACCTCAATATAAATCCAGCCACATTGAACCTCATAGAAGTGGGAAGTAGACTTCAACACATGGACACAGGAGACCACTTCCTAAATATAACCCCAGTAGCAAAGAGCGACAATAAGTAAATGGGACCGCTTGAAACTGAAAGCTTCTGTAAAGCAAAGGACATAGTCAATAAGACAAAACTACAGTCTACTGAATGGAAAAAGATCTTCACCAACCCCGCATCTGACAGAGGACTGAGCTCCAAAATATAATAAACTTTTATAACAATAAAAGAGAATGGGACATTACAAATTACTCCAGACATATCAGAAAACATGGATAGAGATCTCTGAAAAAAATGCTAAAATTAAAGCCATGCTATTTCTGGATGCAGACCAAAACAGATAAAATCAGCATGCCAAATATCTCCACTTTATTATTTCTTAGAGAATAGACTGTATTACCCAACCTTTATAACCTACGTACACACCCACAGGTGAATAAACTTTTAAAATATGTGACATACACACAATGGAATGGTTGCTAGTCCAACATCTTTCAAAAAAAAACAGGGAAATGTTGTCATTTTTCCATAGTCACAAATCTAGAGAATATTGTGAATGGATTAATCCAAGAACATAAACAATAACATTATGATCTTGCTCATATGTGAGATCTGCAGAAATCATCAAACTTGAGCTGGAAGGCTCAGTGGGTAAAAGTGGTGGTAAATCCTGAACTCTTGACCACACAAAACATAGAGTTGGTTTGCCATTCTAGAGTATTCTACTTAAAGTCCTGATTGCTAAAGGCCTATTGCTCCAGAGTGAGGAGTGATTTATTCATGGTTCTCCTACATGGATTGGATGCTTGTGGCTCTGGGCTTCAGACGCCAGTGACCAAACATTTAGTAGGTAATACAAGCTTGAGTTTTCAGTATCAGTGAGCACCTGCTAGAATCACAACCACTTCCAAAAGATCCTTATGTACTGGGATCCTCAGCTCTATAGTGAATAGTGCTAATATTTAAGGCACCTGTTATAGCTCTTAAGCCTAAAGTGTTGGGGCGGCATCTTAAGCCTAAAATGTCAGGATTGGCCCTTTGCATCCTCTGGTATTATAATTTGTAGATGTAGGGTTTATGAGTCCCTTGACTCTGAGGGTTGGCAGCAGTCTGGAGTCTTCCAGTTTTCAGCACTCACAGCTCTTCTCTCTGGTTCATTATAGCCTGTTACACTTCATCCTCAACTCTGCGTTCTCTTCTGCCTTCCTATTACATCCACTGCTGCCTCCACCTGCACAGCATTTGTTCTCTGATCTTTCCGCCACCATCAGTGTCTTCAACTATTCAACTCTCTTGTTGCTAGGCTACTGCCATGACACCACTACAGCTTCTACCATCTCTTCTTTACAACTGACCTCTCACAACTTATCTAAAGTAAAAGTAAACAGTAAGAGGCTGCTTGCAATAGAAACCTATTATTAACATCAGTGGTGCTTAACAAGGTTCTAATTACAACTTAATCCTGACCTAGATCCCCATAACGAACTGGGTCACTTAAATTCAACAAAGCAACTAAACAACATATGAAAGTTCAGGGGAAAAATGATACAATTTTATATCATCATTTAATAAATACTTCTCATCAACTAGATAATCATTGGGGAAAGATAAGTAATATTCTTTGAGTAGGAGGAAAAATGAACTAAAGAGGCTTGACATCTGCTTATTTTTTATAGAGATTTTACTTAATAATTTGCAAATTTCTGTTGGCTTGATTTCTATGTGTTACTGTATTATAACTCAGTAGCTTTAAAAATAACAAAATTGTGTGGTGTATGTGTATTTATAAGTTTATGCCATCATGCATGTGTAAAGATCAAAGCTCAACTTTCAGCATTAATTCTCTCCTTCTACCTTGTGAGTTGTGGGCATCTAACTCAAGTTATCAGGTCATATGACAAGCACTTTTACTCTCTGAAATATTTCATAGTCCTTAAAAACAAGACTACTTTTTGTTTCTCTCATGGTCTGAGTGTGGAGGAGAAAAACTGATGGCCAATTTATATTTATTATATACTTCATGAAGAGAGTTTGCTTTGAATATAAAGTATGAAGTATCAGTTCACTGCAAGTTGTGAAGATTTTTTTTTTCCTGTGCAAGTTACTAATTAAAATCTGGGTCTGCTAGGCTTTGGTTCAAAGGACTACCCCAACTAGCTATGTGACAAAGAACAAGTGAACTCCATGTTGAAGACATCAGCTTCCAACTTATAACATACAAATATTCAGTTTGATGATTCCCTATGTGTATTCAAAATTTTATAACTATTTCTCCCGAGCAAAAGTTGTTATACAAAAAGAGAAGACTCCACAAAATATGCAAAAGGAGAATATTGATGCAGAGGAAATTAAAGCTTATTATGAAGCATCATGATTAATGTTACAATGAAGCACCTTTAAACATTTACATTTAAACCTCATTAGCATACCCTAATGAAACTTGTAGTTGCACTTACATATGAGGAAAGGAATCAGAAGAAAACATATTTTTTTCTTTAACGCTCTCCTCTAACAAGTAGACCCAAGATTTTTCATCACTGGTCTATGTTTCAACTGATTCTACTAGATAAAAGAGAACAAATTCATATAGGGACACAGGGTAGGAGGAAGCCAGGTAAGTCCTTCAGAGTTGAGAGAAAGGACTATAGGGCAGGAGAGCCTCAATACACTGTTTTAGTAATGACATTAAGAATCAAGCAATCAAAATCATACACTTCTAACATATTTGTCTTTTGTTGGTATGAAAGAAAATTTTGTTAGCATTATTTCTATTTTAAAAAACTGTTTTTATGCCAGGCGGTGGTGTGCACACCTTTAATTCCAGCACTCGGGAGGCAGAGGCAGGAGGATCTCTGTGAGTTCAAGGCCGGCCTGGTCTACAAGAGCTAGTTCCAGGACAGGAACCAAAAGCTACGGAGAAACCCTATCTCGAAAATCCAAAACAAAAAAAACCCCTGTTTTTATTTAGAAAAGATGGATGAGTAAAGACAAAAATTGGTTTTAATATCCCAAATAATTTGAGCCTTTTTTTTTTTTTGGTCATTTGAGATAGGTATTCTCTGCATTTCTCAGGCTTCCCTGGAACTCACTCTGTAAATCAGGCTGGCCTGGAACTCACGGAGATCTGCCTGCCTCTGCCTCCCAAGTTCTGACCATTAAAGGCAAGGACCACCACCACCCGCCTTGAACCTAAATTTTCTTAACAAAATTGATGTGGGAGTGTCATATATCAATCTGTTGATTTCATTGGTTAAGGAGTAAAGAAATTGCCTAGGCCCCTTGATAGGCCAACCCTTAGGTGGGTGGAGTAAACAGAACAGAAGGCTGGGAGAAAGAAGCTGAGTCAGGGAGTCGCCATGGTTCTCGCACTCCAGACAGACGCAGTTTAAGATCTTTCCTGGTAAGCCAGCTCATGGGCTACATAGAATAATAGAAATGGGTTAGATTAATATGTAAGAGATAGCCAATAAGAGGCTTTAACTAATGGGGCCAGGCAGTGTTTAAAAGAATACAGTTTCCGTGGAATTATTTCGGGGCATAAGCTAAGCTAGCCATGCAGGCGGCTGGGTGCTGGGGACGCAGCTCCACCGCTCTTATTTCAACACAAAATAATAAGGATGTATAGAATATTTTAAATATGGCAACTATAAAATTTATCATTTAATTTCACCTGCGTACCTTTAGGATAAGGAAGTAATGGGTATGGCATTAAAATATCTTGAGAAACTATCCATCAGAGAATGTTATACAAACTCAAATAATATCCAAGATCATAAGGGCTATTGTTATTTTAAAAAATAAGGAAGGGAGTTTTCAAATAAGACTCAGATGTTTGGTTAACCCAAAAAGATTTCATTATTGGATAGTAGCTCTGTTAATTATCCTATTCAATATCTATGTGGGCTAGGACATTTCTAAAATTTATGCAACTACACAAACCTCATTTTTGAAAACCCTTAAAATATTGGTTTTCCTTTAAGAAAGGATGACATGGCAAGATTGCTAGTAGCTTTAGAGAGAACAACACAAAACTTAGTATAAAAATAATTCCAAAATTCTACATTCAAAGGAAGAGAAAAATAAAATTAATAAAATAAAATCATGTGCTTGATTGGATAGGCCAAAAATAAAGAATGATAAATTCATTTTTGTTGAAGAATCTAAGTGAGTTCTCATTTTAGGAATACACTTTTTATTCCTTGCTGTTTATTAACCAGCTACTGTATCTTCCTGATAGAGTCTTCCTTCTGTTGGGAACCTGATTAAGCTATTGCCTTTAGTTCTTTCTGATTCCCTCTGCATTTAATGGAAAGAATGCTTACCTACTGAAAAGTTTGAAAGACAGTTTGAAGGAACCAGAATACATCCATAGCCAATGAAGAACCTCTGTTCCCATGGAAAGAACTTTGGCTCTCATTGCTATTCTTGAAGTGGAAGGAAGAGAGCTCCTTGAAGCTGAGTGCTATGTTTAAAGTGTGGTATGAAACATGTCATCTCTCCAAATAAGATTATTAATAACATACTAAATCATAGTTTGAGCCTCATGTTTCTTTCTCAACTGGGTTAAGTTTGAGAATGGTTTATTTCTCCCCTGACAGCTAAAATTGAGACTGTTTGCTAATTTAACACGTATGTTTTACAAGTTGTTGATTTTCTTAAGAAAAGTATATCCTGAAGTGCAAGGCTATAACTCAGTATTGATGCAGACCTGACATATGTACAGTTTTTGCCTCAACTCTCAAAAGTGAAGAAAAAAATGTCTTCCTCTGCATATTTTCAAATTAGATTTTGTAATAAATATTCCTCATAAATTTAATATCATATTACATCCATAATATGTTATACTTTCAGGAACCTCTTTGAACAAGTTACTTTCTGACTTTTTCTCTACACTGTTGATAGAACGCAGATAAACTCTTCCAAAAGAGGTGAGCCCTAAATTAACAGTGGGTGATATCTTTCAAAGAAGTGTCTAAATTTAAATTATGGAAAAAGATGGGGCAATTGTGGTAGAATTCTGTAAGTTCTCAGACAGTTTGGCATTCTCCATCTTTACCAGCTTACTTTTAAGCTGAAAAGCACAAACAGCTATTGGAAGGACGAATTTCATGAGTTATTTTCTTCAAAATGGCCTGGCGGTGGTGACACACGCCTTTAATCCCAGCACTCAAGCAGAGGCAGGAGGATCTCTGTGAGTTCAAGGCCAGCCTGGTCTACAAGAGCTAGTTCTAGGACAGGAACCAAAAAGCTACAGAGAAACCCTGTCTAGAAAAAAATCAAAAAAACAAAAAAACAAAAAAAAAGGAGTTATTTTCTTCAAACCAAGAATACGACTAAGAATAAGAATCAGGAAATAAGTAACTACAAAATTGTCTTACAAGAGGAAAAATTTAATATGTTCTGAATAGTAATTGATCACCATCAGCAGACAAGTGACTACCTAGACATTCACCATAAAGTTTCCTGACATTAGGAGAATAATTTAGTAGATCATTATATTTTAGTCATGAAAAAGCATCTCAGGAATTGAGATGAAGTATCAGTAGTATGAGCTATGGGAGTGCAGGTGTATTGGATGTGAATTAATCTGTACTCCTAAATATTTTCAGTCACTTAGCCTTGACTCCCTAGACTTGACTAAAAGTGTTTAAAAATTCACAATTATAACAAGTTTAGAGAGTGATGTTTCAGAATTATTCCTTCTGAATGATTTCTTTTTTATGGATCACATTAATGTCCACAGATTAGTTGTCACAAAATATTATCTCAGTTACTTTTGTTGTGTCTGAAATGCAAACATAAGCACTAATCAGTGTCATAGTTTTCTTTCCCTCCAGCCTCAACTCCTGTGTCTTAGGCCTGAGGCTGACCATATGGCTTAAGAATAAGTTTTTTCATCACCCAGAAGGTCACTGTCTATCTTTAGCAACATGCTAAAACTGCTTTGAGCTTATGTCTTACATCTCGGAATGACTTTGAGAAATGATAAATCTTTGCCAAGAATAAACATGACACGTTTAGCTGAGAAACAAAACAAGCAAGCCATTATGATGTGATAGAAAAAAGCCTTAAAGATGATAACATATTGAGGAAATGATTTTTGCTCGCTCCAATTGTAATTAGGAACAATCAAATGTATGAGCAATCAGTTTCTAATTAAGTATGTCAAAAGTGAAGGCATATCGGTTGTTTATTTTACTATTTTTTTTGAGAGCTTCCTTGATTCCTATTGCTCAGTTAGGTAAAAATTAATACAACCTATATTTTTATTTATTTTTTATTTTACTTATTTATTTAATTATTTATTTATTTATTTGGTTTTTTGAGACAGGGTTTCTCTGTGGTTTTGGAGCCTGTCCTGGAAATAGCTCTTGTAGACTAGGCTGGTCTCGAACTCACAGAGATCCGCTTGCCTCTGCCTCCTGAGTGCTGGGACTTAAGGCGTGCACCACCACTGCCCGGCTACAATCTATATTTTTAAAATTATTATAAATTCAGCAAGTTTTGAACTACAAATATAAAGTCTTACCAACATGACGGCCTAAGCATGATCTGAACAAGGACTACAGAAACAGGCATGGTAAAGTAGACCAGAGAATGATTAGGTCGCCACACTCCTACACAAGGAATGGCAGGCAACTAAGGAATACTGAGAGTAGGAAACAGCAGTCTTCTCTAGGGAAGAGCATGTCAGTCGTTTATCCAATACCAAATGGTCAGCCCTGAAAGTGTACATACAGGTAACATTAGAGATTGAGCAGGTTTTATTTAGGAACACACACACACACACACAACACACATACACACACACACACGACATACATGCATGACACACATATATGTGCATATGTGTGTCATGCATGTATGAACACATGGATGCATTTGCACATACATGCATCTAAAAACAATTAATTAAAAAAGAAGCAATGAGTTTGAAAAACAACAAGAAGGAGCATATGGACATGTTTGGAGAACAGGAAAGGGGGTTATGATGTATTTATTATTATCTCAAAAATTATGGAGAAATAAAAAATAGGTTTGTGGGTCTTTCTCTAGTTTCAGGTTCTGCAGAGAGCATGGATTTATCAAGTACAAGTATGAGTAGATAATCAGTATTCTTATAAAGCATCCACTTATTGATTGGTGTAAGAGTCATTGTTAATGATTTTTTTTTGTCTGTTTGACTTAAACGTGGAAAAGTCAGTCTGCTATAACTCAATTCAGAAGCATAGATTGGCAATAAAATACAAAATGCAAAGGAAAAAACGAACACTTAATTTTCTAGTTGACCTATCTCAATTGTAGATTAAGACAATAATTAAGATTAGATGCTCATTAAAGTACAATCTCAAACAAAAAAAGTAAGCAGAACATTTAAAAGTATGGTCAAATATTTGACTACTTATGCCACTGGTCTTCCTTGATGTGAGGACAAGCTAGCAAAGAACGGTAGCATCTTGAGAGCCAGCATTTGGGGTCCAAGCACTCTCTTGTAGGAGGCAGGTAACTCAGGTTCTGTCTGCAAGCACTCTTTTCTGAAGACAATATTAATTTGGATTTTTTCAACAGTCCCCCTTTCTTTCCCTTCCTTCAATATTCTCTCTTCCTCCTCTGTCAAGTTCATGACCTCAGTTTTAATCAGTTGTTATTACATGCACCTTTGTATTTGTATGTGGATATGTATTCCTAAATATGACCTGTTGAGTCCACATCAAAAAATAAATAAAAAAGATTAGATGCTCATTTAAATTTAAAACAAAAAACTTGATGAAAATGTTTATTATGTCACTGGTGATGATGATAGGTGAGCTTTCGCAAAAAAATTTACAAGAATTCCATAAATAAAACCCGAATTTCTTCTAGGTTTTGCTTTTATCCATTTAAGCATTTATTTTATAACACTTTCATAATGATATATATTGTAACAGGTAAGCTACATTCTTTTTTTAGCCTGCTGCAAAAATGCCATTTTTAGGTATGTATTTGAAATTCACATCTATCTTATTTTTAATAACACAAAATACACGGCTATCAGCAATTGGTTTGCTATCATTTTGTGCAACTTAATGTTTTTTTAGAGTAATTTCATGGTGCACAAAGAGTCAATTAAAACATGTGTACTCTTAATTCATTCAGCAAATTTGCCAAGTTTCCCTTTATCAAAATTATATTAACTTTCTCCTCAGCTAGAAGCTTCTGAGAACTGTGACTCTCATGCAAGTTATTGAATTAATGATACTTGAATGCGTGCAGCTAGCAATTCTTATTAATTTTAACAACAGGCTTTAAGCTGGAAAAATGTTCAGCCATTAGCCCCAGGGATATTGTGTTACTTATGAACCAAATAAGTGGAGCAATAGAAGGCAACCAAAATATTAACTTAAACCATAATGGCTGACCAGTCTAATACATAAATGTTCCACACAACAAATACCTTAGGTATAACAAAACATTTAGGTATAACAAAACTGCTCCTGCTTCGGAATTTGTAGCTTGGCAAGTGAATTGTATAAGTAAAATTGCTGCCCTCAACTACCTCATAAACAGAATTGAATTACAAAATTCCATTTATTGTATAAAACATCCACCTGTCAAATCCCAAATGATTGAGGTGCCTTCTCATTTGTTAAAGGGAACACAAAAATACAAATCTTTCAAATGAAGGTGTATGCATGATAAAGTATTCATGTTTCTGTTAATAAAAAAGTTGTTTATATTATTCATAGTAGTCTTCATAGTCTGTGTTCCATGAAACACTACATTTTAGCCTCATTTATTGGTACTCACCTCTCAAGTTTTCAGTCACTGTCTCTATCTCAATCCATCGCCAGATGAGGGTTCTAAGGTGATATGCAAGATATTCATCAGTATGGCTATAGGATAGGGTCATTTCAGGTTCCCTTTCCTCAGTTGCCCAAGGTACTAGCTGGGGCCATCTCCCTGGACACCTGCAAGTCCCTCTAGAGTCAAGTCTCTTGCCAACCCTAAGATGGCTCCCTTAATTAGGATATATATTTCTCTGCTCCCGTATCCACCCTTCCTTTATCCCAACCATCCCATTCCCACATGCTCCCCCCATCCTCCCCTTCTTACGTTTCTCACCCCATTTGCAGGGCAGGGAATCTGGACTGCTCTTCATTCTGGAGAGAGAATGGAGTGGTGGGGGGGAGGGAGAGGGGGAAAGGGGAGTGGGGGTTGGGCGATGTGTGGGAGGAGGGGGAGGGAAATGGGAAACGGGGAGGAGGCAGAAATTTTTTTCAACAACTAAAAAATATAAAACAAATAAAAATAAAAAATGAAAAGTGAAACCAAAAAAAAAGTTTTCACTTTTGTCATTGCTTCATAGACTATTCTATAATATATGTGTTAAATAAGTAAATTCATCTCTCATTGACTTACACCTGAATCACAGATAATATGTTTGTCATTTTGTAGCCTATATGAAATATAAAATTGTAAGTGTGATTTTGATGGAGTAGCCAGAAGTTAAAAATCACACAGTGACTTCTGGCTACTCCATCAAGATGTAGAAGATAGAGCCTACACTTTATAATTTTTTAAGTTCATTTAATATTTGAGTTTTGTGAAATACTACCTTCCCAGGGAATTACAATATCATGTTGACTCTTCTTTGTGCTATCTATGGGTATGTGAGTTGAGATAGTTTCCTGTCATTTTAACAGATACTATTAAAAAGCAAAGAATAGTTATGACTAATGTGATGTAAAATAATAAAACATTATTATAAGATTATCAATTTAGAGTTTATTTTTCTATCTTAGAATTCACAACCTTGACTATACGCCCATATTTTTAATGAATACACTTTGCAAGTGCAAGATAATCAAAGCTTAGAAAATAAAACATTTTTATTAATATAGATGGTATGAATGTTAGTGTGATGAGTCATCGTGTTCAAGTTGTTATTTGTTATCTATGATGGAATTTTCTCTAATCACAGTTATGGTGTTTTCCTGAGATCTTTTTGTCAGGTAGAAGAGGCTTCACCCAATAATTGCATATATAATATTTACAGCCTCACCAAAGTAAAATACTAACTGACCCTTACCCGTGCTTAGAAAACACATTATACAATGAAAAACTGATCACCATTGTGGGCCTTTAACCATAGCTCAGTAGATCCTTCATATAATTGACTAGTGGTTGAGATAATCCTACAAATGGATATCAGATGGTCATCTCCATCTCTACAACATCATTACTGGTATGTTAAAATATTGCCAGAGTAGGCACTGTCAGAATCATCTCCATGAACTTCAGTTTGTTTAAATAATAGAAAACTTTGTTTTAAAAGTGAACTGGCTACAGAAATTATTTTGCCAAAATAATTAGGGCTACTATTGTCCTCAGCCTTTGTCACCTCTTTCTTTCTTCCTCTCCCTCTTCTTCATAATGGTAAACATGTAGTAAAATTCTGAAGGAACTACCAAGAAGGTTTTTGTTTGTTGGATATACGGGCATGACATGTTTATGTATGCATTGTGGGAGCCCACAAGTGACTCGGTTTTGATCTCGAGTGCATTCCGACTTATAAGTCAATAAAGGTCAAGCTGGTTTCCTCCAGTCTCCTTGAGAGTTATAAGAATGTTCTGATTAAGCCCGCGAGGAAGGACATTTTATCTAGCTAAACGCAAACTGTTTACGCCTGCAGGAGGTACATAAAAAAACTTCTAATGCTAGCAGCAGGTACATTATGAGATAGTGAGACTGACTGTTCCTTGACTCAAGTACAGAAGAGTGATGTGGTTAAGATAGTGTCTGATTGTCCTTGCTGTGCTTTGTTCTGTTTCTGCTTTTAGTTTGTATATAAGCAGGTTCAGAAAGAAACTCGGGGATTTTCCACATTGACTGACAGTCCTTCTGTCCCTGTCCTGTCCTCTTTAGTTTTTTTCGGTCCTTTCTCCGCTATTCAGCTATCCCATCTCAATCATTGGTTGGCTCCAACAATACGTGTGGGTGCTTGTTCATGTGAGGGTCTATGTACACATATGTGCATGTGTGTGGCGGCCAACAGTTGATTTCTGGGTTGTTCATCCAATGGTTTCTGCTTTAGTTTTTGAGGCACATCTCAATGTCTAAATAAACTCTGAGTTCTCCAGTCTTGTCGTCAGCTTGGTCTGCTTGTCTCTTAAATTTGCTGTTTCTGCCTGCTGGGAGATAAGAACATGGGTGGCAGTTGTCCATCTGGCTTTTTATCCAGTGATCTGTGTATTCAAATTCTAGCCCTCATGATTGTGTGTCAAGCACTTTGTCCTGAGCTTGCTCTGTGGCCCAAGAAGTTTTCTGAAGTTGGTGTCCCATTGTGCATTCACTCAGCGTTTGGTAAAGTTTCTGTTTTCCTTCCTTGCATTATTCTGTGATATTTGCTGTTGTTGATGCTTTGCTTTAATTTTATGGAGGTTTAATAATATCTAGTTGTAATTTTAACTTCCTTTCCCTAAAGGCTAATGGTGATGCACATATTTCTTCTGGCTTATTTACCATTCGTATTTCTTATTTTATGAAGTGTCTCATCAAAGACATTTTGATGTTTTATTGGCTTCTGTATGATCCTATTAGCAAGTTGTTGAGTTCTTTATATATTCTAGATACATGTTATTTGACAGATATATGTTTCAAAACTACTAGCTCACATCTGTGTTTGCAAAAGCAGGATAGAGCTTTAACTGTTTTTCCACATTAGCCTGGCGCAAATTGTCCACAGAGCAACACTAAAATACACCCAGTAGCAAATGGATGTTTTTAGGAGACAAACCTTGCAAAGTTTATGATGCAGTAAATAATCTACATTGTTATTGAATGCACTTGGGAATCCTTTTTATATTGTTTTTATTTAGATTGCTCTTGAATAAATGGAGTTTTGTGAATGGGCTTGCAGAATAATGTTTTAGGAAAATATACAAGATAACAGCTGCTAAGACAGAAGAATGGAAAAGAAAATGAACTGAAACTTTTTCAGCCTATAAAGATGATGGATCAGTTGACACTTGAGCTATTATGTACATTTGTATAAGAGACAAGAGAACTGAGGTTTGTTACCAGAGTGCAAAGTCCTCCTATTTATCATAAGAGCAATTACAAATATTTTATTTTACTTTTAGAGATTCTATCTCACAATAGAGTATAAGCTGAGCTCACACTTGAGAACCTTCTTATCTCAGCATCCTAGGTGTTGGTATTATAACTTTCTTTCCTGCTCTATCTATCTATCTATCTATCTATCTATCTATCTATCTATCTATCTATCTATCATCTATCTATCATCTATCTATCTTTGTGTTTGTGTTTATATGAGTGTGTGTAGTGTTCACAATCAGTCTCAGAATTTGTTCAGGCACTCAAACATTGAGCTTCATTGATATTCCTTGAATCCCTTTGTATACTGTTCTACAAATACATCCTAAAATAGATTTATTATAAATGTATTTGGACTTTTTTTTTTGGTTGGGAGTTTTTTTTATGACATCTTCTATTTTCTCACAACTTATAGGTCAATTTAAATTGTTCACCTGGTCTTGATTTAATTTTGGTAAATGGTATTTATCTAAAAACAAGTACATTTCTTTTACATTTTCCAACGTTGTGGCATATAAGCTTTTGTAGTAAGACCTAATGATACTCTGAATTTCCTCAGTGTCTGTTATTATGTCCCCCTTTTAATTTCTGACCTTGTTAATTTGCATGTTCTCTCTCTGCCTTTTGATTAGTTTGGATAAAGGTTTGTCAATCTTGTTGACTTTCTCAAAGAACCAGCTTTTTGTTTCATTGATTCTTTGGATTGTTTTCTGTGTTTCTATTTTGTTGATTTCAGCCCTCAGTTTGATTATTTCCAATCTTCTCCTCCTCCTGGGTGAGTCTGCTCCTTTTTGATTCTAGACTTTTCAGCTGTGCTGTTAAGTCTCTAATGTAAGCTTTCTCTCTTTTTTTAAATGTGGTTACTTAGAGCTATGAACTTTCCTCTTAGTACTGCTTTCATAGTGTCCCATAGGTTTGGGTATGTTGTGTCTTTATTTTCATTGAATTCAAGGAAGACTTTAATCTCTTTCTTTATTTCTTCGCCGACCCAGGGATGATATTGTAACTAACAAACGTTAACAAACTACCAGCAGAGGAGTGTAGGCATGAGAATCATTGCTATTATTTCTATTATACAATATTTCCATATGATTCTTAATGAAATTCAATTTCACCTTTAATACCTGTGAAATAAGGATGATAATGAGCTCTTCTGTCCTCAAGGATCTCCATCCTCAGGGATAAACCTATGACTGTGTTTCATCAGAGTCTCTTCAAATTCATAATGACTGAAGGATGTATATGTTGGTGTGCATGTATGTGCGAGTATATGTGAATGTGTGTGCCTATCTGTGTATTGTGTGTGCATGTGTGTTCTGTGTGTGTATGTTTGTATGTGTGTATATTGTGTGTGTGTATGCGTGTGTAGGCATTTGCATATGTTTTTGGCCTTGCGGTTACAGCATTTGTCAGAATTTATCTAACCTGCTAATTGATTCAATATCTTTTGCTCTGTCTTCACAGTGTTTACTCTAAAATTGTGGTATTCTGCAGATCTATACACTCACCTCAATCAATACTGTGGGATGTTTTCTACACTCTCGTAAAATAAACCACAAACCATTTTAAAAGAAAACTACTTTGTTCAGCTTCTCTTGAGTGTGATTTGGTTTGAGTGTGGCAATGGAAAGTGATATATGTTCAACAACCCTCCTCCTTGAGATACAAAGTCAAAGCAAATGTGAACTGTGACTTTTAGTCCTCTGAATAGCACTAGCTCCCTTCTCTAACTAAATGTGACTTGTGGCATCTCCAGAGCCTTAACCTTGTCTTACTTGAGGATTAAATTTATTGAGTCACTTAAAAGGGGTGAATGGTAAAGAGCTTTACTTGACAGTCTTATCAACCTTATTAAAGTCAGAATTTCTTCTTTTGACCTGTGTATCTTTTGAAATTATCACTCATCTAAGTCTAATTTTATTTACTTACCTTATATTATTCTCTCCTTCTGTCTGTCTCTCTGCCTCTCTGTCTCTCTGTCCTCTCTCTCTCTGTCTCTCTCTCTCTGTTTCTCTCTGTGTGTGTTTGTGTGTGTGTATGTGTGTGTATGAATGCAGGTGCCCTTGGAGATTAGAAACAACTGATCATCATGAAGCAGATATTAAAGGTTCCTAAGATATTCTGAGAACTGAAGGTGAGGTCTCTAAGAGAAAGCATACAGTTCTAACTGCTGATCTATCTCCATAGTCCACTAATTCTCACCGTAACTTCATGACTAGAGTAAGAATTATGACAATCCAGTTGTTGCAATGGATTAAGTAAGGTTTTGAAGCATTTAGTATAGAATCCAGTTGTAACATGTTGTCAAAATTGAGCTAGTTATCTAATCACATAAGTAAGGTTACACTATTGTCATTATTTCTTGAGTTTGATGTTTTAGAACACAAGACACCAGCTGTAATAATGTTATTATCACCCCGCAGAACTTCCTAGTCTTCCCTCTTTCTCCATCTGTAGAAATGTAGCAAACTAATATTTTCTTCTTTGCCTGACCGTCCATCACCTATGATATCCACAACTCTTCACGATATTAGTATTTGCTTCATTATATAAAACCTATATAATGTAGAATTGTAAACCATATGAAGAAGTAGAAAACAGAATACAGTAAGCATAATCACAAAGCGATACAGTCTTCAGTTATGCAATGAACCATCACACATAGTTCCTGACAAAGTACATTCAAATTTAGAGGATTCTGTTACATCTCCAAGTGACACAAAACTTAGCAAGCATTTGCGTGATTCCATAATAAGCTGTGTGTCCTCAACCTCTGATGTGAACTGTGCCCTCCATCTGTTTAGAATAATCTTTCAGCGGCACACTCATTTCGAGCATGACTAACTTTTCCTTCGAACTTCTTGGAACACCCTCTCCAGTCACAGGGGAGATCCATATTAATTTTTCAGTAGCCACCTTCTGTTACCCTTGCCACTCACAAAATTTATTATTCCTTCTTCAGCATTATTTTTAAGCAACATGAAAAATCCTGGAGTTACAGTTTCCACACAATATTCCAAATAACTTATTTACTTATTGGGTCAACCATACAAAACACATTTCTTAAACTTAAGCACTGGTTTTATAGTCCCTGATAATAATCCAATGGGTTTGTAGATTTAAATACATCAATGAACGTTGTTTAATTAAACCAGGTGTGACACCTTTCTGCAATCTTTCCATCATAGTTCCACAGTGTTGATAAAAAGCTTATTTTCAAGGCTCTGATAATCACCTCTAGTGTTTTATTTTTAGTTTCCTATCGTTGATTTTTCTTCCTTTTCTTGATACATATATGTTTAAATGAATATATGTATGTACCCTTCATTGATTGACATTATTAGCTGTCAAATCTTATGTTCCCCAAATAAAATGGACATGTTTCAGGCCAGTGGGGTTCCTATTTAGTTTGTGTTCCCTACAGTGATTATATCTGGAGGGAATCAATAGCCTCATAAACTAACAGCTGAAGGAGAAAATCAGTAGGTGATTACTCTTTAGTGATTAATTTTTTCAACTGGTAAATGTTGTCTTCTAAGACAGAATTGTTTGGATGTCCTTCAGAGTTTCCACTGGAAAGAAAAATACCCTGTTACTTTTTTGATACCTGAGAAAATAAATTCTTCAATCTTCAGTTTGTATATTTTGAACAGATCAAACCATTAGTTTCCCCTCTTATGATAATAGAAATCAATACACATTAGTTTTTAAAGATGAAAGTCAGACTAAAATGATGTAGAAGCATTGAAAATATGTTATTAATAGGTATACCTAATGTTTGCATCAGAAAAATGAATCACCAAAATGAAAAAGATCACCAACATTGTTATTATTTTAGTAGCATTATTATTACTGTACTAAATATGATTGAAATGGATACATAGAACATATCACTCATCATAATTTAAAGAGGCATGCATCAATGACCAAAATATGCAGCTGAATAAGAAATTTATTGCACTAAAATGCTTTCCTCTTTTTAAAAAAATCATGTAGACATAACAATGGCTACAGTGAAGAAATGCAGTGTTTCTTAAGACATTACTAGCAATTCCTCACATAATATTATTATTCCTGGTGGGCACCTTAAATTTAATTAAAATGTGCAGTTCTTCTCCAATGTAGAAAATAAATCTGACATGCTATAACTAGAATATAACCATGCTTCTGTTTGCCATAAATAATCAATGAAACAGAGAGAGATTTTTGCTTATTGTGTTTTAAACTATACCCCAAAAGACAATTACATGGTTGAAACAATAAAAAATAGAAATATTTTACTAAATTCGGTTTTTTAACCTTTTATAGTCATTGTACAGAGTATTAGAACCATTATTCTAACATCTGAACATGTCAAGATACCATTGACTTTCCTGAAGGGGAAAAGTCATTCCTCAAAGTGCTGTTACCAAAATAATTAGGAAGGATGGCTGGTAGGATGAACAGCAGATGTTACTCTGAGATTTATTTCCTTATTGCCATCTTGCATTTGTGAATATGCTGTTTCCTATTCATTTTATCCATCACCATCCCCTCCACAGGTAGGCTTCATCTCTTTGCCTCCCACATCTCTAAGGGAAAGAATATAAATCTATCAAAGTCTCTGAGATTGGGAAATAGTGATATGACGCTCTTATACAAATAAGAATTGTAAAGAAAATGCTAAAATGTGCACTTCTGGTTTATATTGCATTATTAATTTTCTCAGAATCTTTTGTGTCTTTAACTCACCCAAATGTATAAAATATTTTCTGTGATCAATCTTGAATCTCATTATTGTAATCACTGATGTTTATGATTTTCATAGAGTTAAGCATCTGGCCTCGTTGATTGCTATACTTGTGTACCTTACCACCCACTGAGTATTTCAGTATAGATTATTTTTTTCTTCACATAGTAGTAAGACTGAATTTGAAACATTAATTAGACCATGTCATTTTTCTAAGCCAAATATCTAAAATGATTCCAATTTTATCTGGAAAAATATGCAGGAATTTTCATGGTTATCAAATTTTTCCTTAATTGATATCTGGCTGTTTCCTATGCATGTTCCTAATTATTTTCACTCATTGATGTCTACCTTCACTAAATGATTTTCTGAAAAACTGTATTTACTCAGAATCTACAAAAATATCTTTTATTATTATTTTTGTTCATGATATCTGGCACTTTTACTTCCATTTCTATTTATTCCTATCTTTTTGTACAGTGCCTTGGCTGACTTAACTGTTTACATGTATATTGTACTGGCAACTTTAAACTTACCAGGGTTCGACTTAAACAGTTCTAGATTTTATGGTGATATGATAAAGTGCCAAAGAACTGTTTGTTTTACATTTATAGTATTCAACAAATTAAATGGGCTATTCAGACTTCATCATGAAATAGGGATTGCATTGTTTATGTTGTCTTAACTGTAGGCTAATAAAATTGTTATAAATTATTTCAAGGCCAGCCAAACTAAGCAATAATTTTCATCTGATAAGAATTTTAAATGTAATTTCAAATTAGAATATTTCTATTCACATTGGGTTTATTAAATGCACATGATACCATGATAAACCAAAGTATCTGTGTTATTTTATGATACCGTGATTTTTTTCTTAATAGTAATATTAGTTGTCATTTGCAACAAAATGAATATCAATAAATGTTTATAGGATGGGTGATTAAATAAAACAGATTTCAGAAGTAAAGATCACTATTATTATCCTATCCCATGGGAAAGATCACTATTATCTTATCCTACCCCTTAGGAAAGATCACCATTATTATCCTATCCCTTAGGGGTTTGTTTCACTTGCTTGCTTACTACTACTTAAATGCTTTTCCATATCTTATTTGTTGCCTTCTTAAGGCATAGCCTAAGCTGTCTCCAACTTGCGATCCTCCTGCCTCAGCTTGCTGATTCCTAGATTTACACGATTTTATGACTATACCTTCGCTCCCTTCATGTATGTATGTATGTATGTACGTATGTATGTATGTATTATCTCTAAAAATGGCATTTCTAATTGGTCATATCAAACCACTTGTCTTTTTAGTCCCTTTTTCTTCTTAGACTTCTTTCATGAATTATAAACCATTTCAACTGTATCAAAACAATTTAGTCCCTTAGTCTGGAATTTGTCAAAAATTGCTCTAACTCTCAAATGTTATTTGATTGCAACAAATTTTTATTATTAATGCTCTATCAGCATTTGTATATTTTTAATACGTAAATTTATTTTAGATATAATTTTACATAATGGTAGAATTTCTTTCATTTGAGTTCCTTTTTTCTTTTCATTTCTATATAGTATGTGAAAGTCTTATGGCTTTATATCAATGTACAAAGTGACTTCCCCCTCTATAGAGTAGAATATGGCTTTTATGTAATGTTTGAAATCAAAACAGATGTGGAAAGAAAATAGAGACACATAGATATTGGAGATGTTTTATATGCTGTAGATATTACTATGATAGTAAAACTCTATGGATAATGCTTTCTAAAGTGTCTACTTGATTGCTATCTCCTGCTGATGGTCCATTTTATGTCTGTCCAGGTCTTTGATTCATTTTTGTGCAATCCAAGATGAAGACTGTGATACCCAGAGAGGTTTGATGTTCTTCCTTCAAAAACCTTTGTTGTTAGGGTCTCTGGAGAACACATGTTCAGACATAGCAGTGAGTGG
The DNA here is from genome assembly GCF_000317375.1 of Microtus ochrogaster. NCBI lineage: Eukaryota > Metazoa > Chordata > Mammalia > Rodentia > Cricetidae > Microtus > Microtus ochrogaster. The sequence goes on along the minus strand of NW_004949217.1, from coordinate 227,799 downwards.
GAGGGAAAGCAAAAAGGGAAGAGCAAGTGCTGTGGCAATTCGCTATAACAACAACCCTACTGCCGTCCTCAAGAGGAGAGTCATTATGGCCTACTCCCAGAAAAAAAGGCTCCACCTAGTGATGCTGTTATTTTGAGTAGGAGCTGCAACAGAAAATTCACAGGGGATACATTCAATCTATAACAGTGCCCATATTTGAGTTCATGAAACATACTTATGAATTAGACTATAATATCCTTTTGTTGTGGAATCTTATACTTTCCAAGATGTTCAGATTGGTCAACTGGGAAATAAGGCAGAGAAAGGCATTGGAAACACAGCAGTCCTTTCTTTGGTGATTTGTCTTCTAATAAATACATACGCCCTTCATAAAATGACCTGTCCTTCCTAGTAACTTCACCTCATGCCTTTAGAGCACATAATCCTTTTCCAATTGTTTTCAGTCTCATAATATAAACATTTATTAATAAAATTCAATTTATTCCTTACCTTTAGACTAAATTTCCATTCAATAATGTTCTAGTGTATTTTAAAAGACTTAAAATATCATGTGTTTTGATATTTAAAAATAGTACATTTGTGAAGAAATCCAATTTTCAGTGACAGCTAATACCCACATCTTGGTGCCCATTATACTATCAAGGATGCCCTTGTCAAAATTGACTGAATTAGAGAGTTATAAGAAACTGCAAATAATTTTTGCAGAAAAAGAATATATCAGTGTAATTTGTTTTTTCTGTCAGAGTATATAAAACATTAACATTCATCACTCAAGTGTTGATTTTTATATCATTTTCAGTAAAAAAAACTTTATAGTATCAAAGTACTAAGGGAAATTCTATTCAGTGTGTTTTCTAAAGCAAGTGAATTTGGCAATCTTTTCTTTTTCACTCATTTCAGCCAATTGTATGAAATGCATATAGTCTGTGTGCATACTTTATAGCCGTGGATGAAATAGCATAGTCTTTACTGACTAATAATGCTGAAAGCAAACTTACTTGAAGCTCCAGATTTTCTATGACATATAAGATGCCGTTTTAAAAATTACTTTTCAAAGTAAAGAATTGTGCTAAAAATTCTGAATTTTGGCCCCTGTAAAATTTTCATTGCTCTGGGGGGTTTGATGAACATCTGAGTTCTATATTTTATGCCAAAAAATCCATGTGAAAGTAAAAATTGTGGTAACAGATACTTCATGCATTGTTGACCCTTCCATCATATGTGTTTAAGCTTCTTTTCATTTTCTTGTACTCCTTCTCTATGGAGGAAAATAATTTACTGTGGCATGACTGGCATCTCTTCTCTCTTTTATTTATTTTATTATGTTTTTGTTTTGAAAAAGAGGAATCAAACTATCTTTTTGCATTATACATACCAATCTCAGTTCCCATTCCCTCTCTCACTCTCACTCCTTCTACTTACCCCCCCCCACCCTATCCACCATGCACTCCATAGAGAGGGTAAGACACATTGCTTTGGGGACAGTCCAAGGCCCTCCCTAAAAGCAAGGAATCCATTCAAAGAGAATAGGTTCCCCAAAATCCAGTACAAGCATTACAAATAAATCCTGATGCCACTGTTAGTGGCACCGTAGTCTGCCCCAGCTATGCAACTGTCAACCACATTCAGATGAACTAGTTTGGACCTATGTTTATTTCATCCCTGTCTGGCAGGAGTTGGTGAGCTCTCATTAGCTCAAGTAGACTGTGGGTTTATTCATCATGGTCTTGACCTCTTTGTTCATAGTCTCATTCCTCCTAGTCTTTAGCTGGACTTTGGATACTCAGCCCAGTGCTCCAAGATGGGTCTCTGCCTCTGTTTCCATCAGTTGCTGGATGAAGGTTCTATGGTGAGATTTAAAATATTCATCAGTCTGACTACAGGGAAAAAATAGTTTGGGCCTTCTCTCCTTAGGGCCTTAGGGTCTTAGCTGAGGCCATCCTCGTGGATTAATGGGAATTTCTCTAGAGCCAGGTTTATTGCTAACCCCATAATGGCTCCTTCAATCAAGATATATCGTTCCTTGCTCTCATCTTTGTCCTTCCTCCATCTAGACTATCCTTTTTCCTCAAGGTTTTCTCCTTCCTTTGTTTCTCCCCTCCTCTTCCACTTCCTTTTTCCCTTCTCCGCCCACCCCCATGCTCCCAATTTTGTCAGTCAGTCTTGTCCATTTTGACTTTACAGGTGGATCTATATGCCTTTTTCTTATGGTTCACCTTATTACTTAGCTTTTCTGGGATAATGAACTATAGGCCCATTATCCTTTGTTGATAGCTAGTATCCACTTATGAGTGAGTATATACCATATTTATCTTTTTGAGTCTGGCTTACCTCACTCAGGATGGTGTTTTCTAGTTCCATCTATTTGCATGCAAATTTCAAGTGGTCATTGTTTTTACCTCTGAGTAGTACCCTAATGTTTAAATTTACCACATGTTCTTTATCCATTCTTTGGTTGAAAGGCATTGAGGCTATTTCCAGGTTCTGGCTATTGCAAATAATGCTGCTATGAACATAGTTCAACAAATGTCTTTGTAGAATGACTGAACATCTTTTGGGTATATTCCCATGAGTGGTATTACTAGATTATGAGGTAGATTGATTCCCAATTTTCTAAAAAACCACCATACTGATTTCCAAAGTGTTTGTATGAGTTTGCATTCCCACAGCAATAGATGAGTGTTCCCCTTACTCCACATCCTCTCCAGCATAAGCTATCATAGAGAACTCAAGAAATTAGACATTAAAATTCTAAATAACCCAATTAAAAAATGGGGTACTGAACTAAATAGAGAATTCTCAAGAGAAGAATCTCAAATGGACAAAAGATACTTATGGATATATTCAACATTCTTAGCCATCAGGGAAATGCAAATCAAAACAACTCTGAGATACCATCTTACACCTACCAGAATGGCTAAGATCAAAAACACTAATATTTAACCTTCTTTAAGAAAAATATATAACAGACAACACTTCTTGGCATAAATTTTTCACTGAATGGTTTTTTTACAGCCTAAGCTAACACATAGTTTTATATGCCTCTCACCCAGATATGTGGGTGTTTGCTTTTTGTTGTTGTTTTTTTGTTTCTCAAGAAGGGGTTTTTCTGTAATGGTGTGGGACAATTCTATATTCTGTCAATTATGTTTTAAATAAATGCTGAATGGCCAGTAACCAGGCAGGAAATATAGGCCAGACAACCAGACAGGAAGTAGAGGTGGGGCAATGAAAACAGGAGAATTCTGGGAAGGAGGAAGCCCATTTGTCCTCAGTCCTGTCCAGACACAGAAGAAGCAGGATATGAACTGCCCCACTCTAAAAGGTACTATAAAAGGTACCATGCGGCTAAAATAGAATAGAATAATGGATTAATATAAGTTATAAAAGTTAACAAGAAGCCTGAACTAATGGGCCAATCAGTTTATAACTTATGTAGACCTCTGTGTGACTTTCTTTGGGACCTAATGACTGTGGGAACTGGGCAGGACAAACACCCCAACAAGCAGGCCCTCTATGCTACACTGTAACTTTGGAGCGTGTCCTAGAACTAGATCTGTAGATCGGGCTGACCTTGAAATCACAGATATCTGTCTGCTTCTGCCTCCTGGGTACTGGAATTAAAGATGTGCACCACCACCACCTGGTGACATGTGTGTTTATTTGTTATGGTAATAACTGCTGCAAACATCAAACATGTTGAAAGCTACCTTATAAAACAAATATGCACCATAAATATTGAATATAAGATTGATAAATCTGTTAGCAGTGAATGGTCAGTTAAGGTCAGTGATGTCAGTGAGTCTCAATCCCTTGTAATATCATATTAATGATGTCTGGGAAATATTTTTAATTGTTCCCCCATGTATTATTTTCTGGACTATTCAAAACAAAGATATAAAATCTCTAGGGATACATAAAGATAAAGAAAGACACAGTCATCAGGATATACAGACTCACAGGAAAGCATAAAGACTCATATGACAGACAGACAGGGAATAATGAAAGACACATGGAAAGAGAAGTGGTAAACTCAAATCTCAGCTCACTCTTCATTAAATTATTCAGAAGGGAAGTTGTTTTAATTTATTGTTCTTAATGTGATACTGATGCATTATTAGTGACATAGTTTATCACCAATTTGTTCAAACCAATGTAGTTACTCAAATCTAAAGCATACTATTCAAAGCATAGCCTCATAAGTATCCTCAGAAAAGTAATCTGCTAGCGTTATACATTGGGTTGTATTAAATGCAAATATATTAGAAAGAACATAAAGGCATCCATTGTCTATGTTACCCATAGTGTATAAAACCAGTGAAAGTATATATATATATATATATATATATATATATGTGTGTGTGTGTGTGTGTGTGTGTGTGTGTGTGTGTGTTCTGTTGAGAAAGTTTTCCACTGTGTGAATACATTCTAGAATATTTCATACTTTCTCTTCTATCATGTTTAGTATATTTGAATTTATATTGAGGTCTTTGATACACTTGAACTTTAGCTTTGCACAGAGTGATAAATATAGATCTGTTTATATTTTTCTACATGAAGATAATCTGGTTTTATCAGCACCATTTGTTGAAGATACTGTCTTTTTTGCAGTGTGTGTTTCTGGTTTCTTTATCAAAAATCAGGTGTCTATAGGTGTATGGATTTATGTCTGGGTCTTCAATTTAATTCCATAGATCAACATTTTTATTTTTGTACTAATATCATGTGTTCTAGTCTCTTTGGTGTAGCAAGGTTAATGCAAGAGAACCCTGGGCATTAACCCAGGTATAAAACTCTTGACCTTCTATTTATACTGTTTGAAAGATATGCTGGGGCACTGATGGCACAGAATTTGGGGGATTGGCTGATAAATGTCTGATCTAACTTGAGGCTCCCTCCACAAGAAGGAGCCCATGCCCAAGTCTGCCTGGATATCCAGGAACCAATGAACGAAAACCCAGAAAAGAACCAAATACTACTCACAAAAAAAATGAATTGATTTCTAATGATATTCTGCTATATGTATAGATCCATGTTTTTTTCTGCCATTATCATAGAAGCTTTCTCCAGCAGCAGACGGGAGCAGATGCTGAGACCCACCATAGTGTTAGACACTATGCAAAGAGATTTGAATTATAGATGTCCATCATATCTTTATCATTGGATCTTTTTTTTTTGCTTCGTTTTTTTTCATAATTTTTTTTATTCATTTGTTTTTTGTTGAAAAAAAAATTCTGCCTCCTCCCTGCCTCCTGTTTACCTCCTCCTCCTCCCACTCCTTTCTCCTTTCCCCCAATCCTCTCCCCCTCTCCCCCTCCCCCCACTCCATTCCCCCTCCCTCTCAAGTCTGAAGAGCAGTCTGGATTTCCTGCCCTGTGGGAAGTCCAAGGTCCTCCCCCCTCCATCCAGGTCCAGGAAGGTGAACATCCAAACAGACTAGGCTCCCACAAAGCCAGTTCATGCAGTAGGATCGAAACCTAGTGCCATTGTCCTTGGATCTTGGGAAAACCTCTGGAAGAAAAAAAAAAAGGAAAAATCTTGATAGAGTCTGCACTTCACTTCTCTGTCACTATTCTATTATTATAGGCTTTCTGGGGTAGAACTCTCTCATATGAATGTAATGCAATATTCTTAATATTTGTGTAGGGTTTCACTTGAGAATCTAACCTACTTGTTTCATGAACTGCAATAATTTAAGCATGTTCTGTAGTTGTAACATATCCTCTGGCTGGAGAGTTAGCTACGTAAGGGCAGTGCTGTGTGTACACAGTGGTTTCTCATCACTTACATAAAGGCTTGTTGGGCATAGCTATCCAACTACAATAAAACACATTGGGCTAAGAAGGCAAAGGCAGAACATTTCCAGAACAAAGTGGCCACATCCAGGAGCTGAATATGTGAGCTCTGAGTTGAAGTGAGATAGCACACACTCACTCACTTGCACACACACACACACACACACACACACACACACACACACACACGTGCCCATGCACCTGCGCACACAAACATCTTTCACATATATACATACTTTCACATATATTCAGCATTTATAAATTGGGTGTGTTAGAATACATCTGTAAATCAAGCATTCTGAATGCTGAGACAGGATGATTAAAAGTTTTATCCCAAGCTGAGTTTCATAGCAAAACCTTCCCTCAGCACAAAACTAAAAGAATAAGAATGAATGATACCTTAAAATTGCCTTTAAAAGACCACCATAACAAATTTGCATTCCCACTAGTGTGACAGTGTCTCAGGAAACTGACAGTCAACCTACCTCAGGATTCCACAGTTCTACTCTTGGGAATATACCCAAGAGATATCCAATCATACTACAAAAGAATTTGTTCAACTATATTCATAGCAGCACTACTTGTAATAGCCAGAACCTGGAAACAACCTAGGTGCCCCTCAATAGAAGAATGGATAAAGAAAGTATGGGAGGGAAATGGGAGGATGGGAGGGGGTGGAAATTTTTAATAAAAAAATATAAAAAATAAACACTAGCCATCTCTCCAGCCCCCCCCAAAAAAATAAACACTAAATTAAGCTGTGTAGAGTATTCTGTAAAAAGAAAAAAAGAAAAAAAAAAGGAAAAAAAAGACCACCATCAAATATGCATTACTAATGATATAGAAAACTCACATTTTCAGCTGGTTGTTAACATTAGGCAGTTCAATGCGGATTGATGTCTGTATTTACATAGTTAATGAAAAACAGACTTTTTCAATTTTAGTTTCGTTTGTAAACTCTGAACATTGCTTCACAGCTTTTAAAGACAAATTGCACATGTTCATTATTCTGTTGCCTTTACTCTGACTGTCTGTTAATAAATACCTATGATTGCAAACACTGCATTCATGTGACTGTCAAAGGCCATGTTCTTCTAGCCACAGACCTCAACATGAGAAAGTGACTGTTACTTATACTTTGCTGTATCCCTGTGAAGAAAAACACAGGCAGTTTATTTTTCAGTACAAATGTAGTAAATGTGGTTAATGCATAGAAAATGTACTTAACTTACCTAACAATAAATCCCAAACACATCTTACAAAGGTAAATTGTCTTTGTAGAACAAGAATGGGTTTTGTCATTTATCTGAGATTTTTGCTAGGCTTACCTGCTATTTTGATGAAATATAAGGCACTGCAGTCAATTCTTTGAGGTATTAGAATCACAGAAAAAGTTGAATTATATGGAAATGAATATCTGAATTATTAAAGGTGCAGTAATGGGTTTTGTGCTTTGGCAAGTTTATTTCTGCTTTAAGTCACAATGACTGATTTTCGGTCACCATCCTACATGTCAATAATAATTGTTAGATGTTTAAGATGTAACTTGAAATGGCAGTAGATTCCTGTCTTTCTTAAAGTGAAGATTTATGGCAGTTTCAACAAATTTTTAACTGTTTTGTATATTTTTTTGCTCAGTTCAGTTCTGTAGAAAACCAATTTTCTTGCAGAAATTATTCTTCACATTAACTTGGAACATAGACTAGAATAAAAATTACCTTAGGGAGAGAAGAAAAGTTTACAGATGAGACATTTATTTTTGCCCCTGGGAAGAAGTTGAATATATGCTAGCAATTTTTACTGTATAATTAATAATCTTAGAATGGTTATAATTAATCAGGTTTGGATTTTTAAAGGATGACTATACTGGCCGCAAACAAGTCAATGATGTAAAAGTCTGGCAAAACAAGTTTTTAAGTGTGTGAATGATTTTTCATTCTATTCCCTTTTATTGTTATGAAAATTGGAAAAACTATAAAAAAAACTAAGAGATGATATTCACCGATACATAGAAAATTTACTCAACCTGATTATTATATTTGTCAATACAAGTCATGGGGAAAGACATCCCAAACTGAAACCTTCTGATATGTGGACAAAGGGTAGACAATTGACCAAGGACTATCAGCAATGGCAGTAAAGATCAACAGCCCTGTTATCTACCTAAAGAGAACACATTTCCTGTCCACAGAAAAATCACACTAATTGTCAGTTTTCACAGAAGGCAGGTAACCAGCTATCAGGTAATCACATTTGGGCAGCAGATTAGCACCTATTAATCTAAAACAAAATTATGAAGTAGCATCTACAATACAAATTAGTAAGTACAAGAAGCAGGAAATATGTCTCCACTCAGGGTTATAAGGCTTTTTACAAGTGCCACGCTCAATGTCTTCTTCAGGGTTCAGAAGACTTACAGCAAGTACAGGACTAAGATGTGAAGGCAAAATGAACTCCCCGCTACGTACTTTTCTGCATCCGTTTCCTTCTTCTTCTTCTGCTATTCACCTCCTGTTCTGTAAAGTGTCCAGTTTATATACACATGCAAAACAAGGACAGTTCTCTGAATTGGGCATTCTGTTATGTTTGAAGGTCCCAAATGTGATCTATATGGAAGACTCCTTTCGACTGCATGTCCCGCCAAATGGAAGGTAGTTGCAGGGAGATGGCTTCTAATGTATCTCAGGGAACAGAGTGCAGACTAGACTGTGGCAACCTATGTTATTGACTATGTAACCAAATTTCCCACTGGAAGTCACACAGATTGGGGGGGGGGTATGGCTCATTATAGCAGTACATTTAAAAATGTTGCACTCACTTATCCATACTTGGCCAAATTTTGCACCAAGGGAGTGCTTATGGTATTACAAAAGATCCACTGTGAGAATCAGTCGGTGTGCAAAAGATGGTGGCCCCAGCACCCTGCATACTAGGTTTCTCCATCAGAATGCATTTGTTCTGGTGGGTCAGCCTCTGCCTTAACAGCTGAAAATTCATTGAATGATTCTTGTGGACCTCAGCAGTTTTTATCACCTTTATAACAAAATCTGAGAGATGCAATGAGAAAGCAAAGCATGAGGCCAACAACCACATCAACACATATCAAAAACCATTTAATAAAACATGTGCCTTCCCAGTCTGGCTGGAGTTTATGAACTCACATTAGCTCAGGTAGACTCTTTCAGTGGGTGTACCCATATCGTGGTCTTGAGCTCTTTGCTCATATTCTCATTCCTCCCACTCTTCAACTGGACTTTGGGAGCTCAGTCCCGTGCTCCAATGAGGGTCTCTAACTCTGTTTCCATCATAGGACCAAACTAGTCTCTCTTGATTGTGGTTGACAGTTGCATGGCTGGGGCATACTGAGGGGCCACTGACAGTGGCATCAGGATTCATTCCTACTGCATATACTGACTTTTTGAGAACCTATTCTCTTTAGATGGATACCTTGCTCAGCCTAGATTTTGTAGGGAGGGCCCAAAGCAATGTGCCTTACCCTCTCTGAGGATTTGATGGGGGTGGGGTGGGAGAGTATGTGGAGGAATGAGAGGAGGGGAGGGAGGGAGAAGTTGGATGGTATGTAAAATAACAAGAAAAGATAGTCTGTTTCTTCTTTAAAAAAAAATAAAGAAAATTGGGAGCTTGGAGACCATGGGAGAGGGTTGAAAGGGAAGAGAAAGGAAGAAAGGGGATCAGAGAAAATGTATAGCTTAATAAAATCAATAAAAAAATAACTGACTCTCACATCCTGTTCGTTGCCTTTTACAAGCATGGCTCGATGCTTGCCTGCAGTGACTTGCACTTGTATTGTTCACAGGAGGAGGGGAGGGAGAGGGAACTGACAAACCTGATTTACATTATGAGTTTTAGGCAATCCAAGGATAGAGAGAAATGCCATTTTTCTTAAAGATGTAAATCAGAAGACACACCAACCATAGACCTCTGACCTCCACCTGCCACAAACAGGTACACACACACACACACACACACACACACACACATCCCCAGACCTTCCCCAGTAACATTGCCAAAATTTCACCAAAAAGGGGAGCTGTCCAAGTAATATGTCAATTCGCTATTTTTTTTTAAAGAAACAATATTAGCACTTGAAGGAAAAACAACAACAAACCAAGAGTTTGTACTGGTTTAAACCCTGGTTTTGTGGTTTAGCTCTTAAAATCAGAGAGTCACTGGGCAAAATTTACTGGTATGAAAAGGGAACATCTAATCTGTAGTCAGTTCATCTACTGTAATTATTTAAGAACTCCCATATTCATTTCTCTTTTCCAAAACAGTTTCAGGGGGAAATAAAAATGCATGTGACATTGAAAAGAGAAAACAAAACTATAATTTAAATATTGGAAATATGTGCCTTGTTTGAAGTATGAATAAGAAAGTTTGGGATGTAAGAGAGTTTAAGCACATATATTATGAAGTCTAAAGCTCTTCTGTACATAAGATATTAATTAAGCAAAACAGTCATCCAATACTCATCTGTGTTTTTAAGTTAAATTATGTATCCAAGCAAATTGAATCATTGTGATTTTAAAGTTATTTCTTGAAGAACAAAGCCATATCATTTTAGTTGGGCTGAAGTCAAAATATAATACCATACTCAATAGTTTAACAAATTCAATCATGTTCGTATACGTTTTCTTTGTTAGGCTTTGAAATATTACATTGACCTTTACTAAAATAATGTAACCTTTATTGTCTACAAGGTAACTGAAAGAATTCATGCCAACTTTCTTACATAAATGAAAGTCCCCTCTGCTCAATTATATACCACTGGAATTATGCTCTATATAACTCCAGCAACTTTTCCCACTACTATTAATGAATGAAAAGCAGGACACTGAAATGCTTTCTTCCCTTACCCCTGAAAAACTTGGCTTGTCAAAGGTAAACAGCATGCTGTCGATACTAATTTCTTTTTCATATTGGTGAATATTATTCCTTTGTTTCTTGTTAAATTTGAGGAAGCATCTTACGTTCCTGACTTATGGTTTGAATGCCATAAGACTTATTTTTCAAGATTTTGAGTGAGCTTATATGTCCTACATATATTTTTTAAATGTATTCTAGGAAAAAGAAAACAATGTGACCTGGCTTAAACATCTGGCAAAAGGTATTGTGAAAGAACATTTTCCTGTGTAGAAGAAGTTGGGTCCTAGGGCGATGGCTCAGTCTGAAGTTTTTACCACATAAATTATGAGAACCTAGGTTCCACATATTAGTCAGCCAGTTTAACTGAGTTGGAGCACTTCAGGCATATTGAGAGACTCTGTCTTAAAGAATAAAGTGAAAGTCAATAAAAGATGATCAGCCACCAAATTCTCATCTCCATATAAGTGTACATGCATAATCATGTACATACACACACACACACACTCACACACACAGAAGAAAACCATTTATGACCAAATAATTTGTCTGGAATTAATTGTACTTAGGAATAGTATTTTAGTCCCCAGAAGGAGTTCTACATTTTTGTTAATTTACTCATTCAGTTTTCCATTTATATTTTGACACTAAAGAGGGACAAATTACAAATATTTAAGTCATCTGTAAATAACTGATGTTCTAGTTTTATTTTTTATAATGGTGAAATATGTTTACAAAAAAGCTTAAAGAAGAAGAGATAATTAAACTTACAATGCCAGTTTATAGCCCATCATTATAAAGGAGACCAGGAAATAAAACACTAGTCACATCACGTGCACAGTCCAGAGCAGAGGAAATAAATACATGTAGGCTTGCTTGTTTATTTATGTGCTTGATTACAGAAAGTTTTTTCTTCTGTTTTTATTGTATTTCTTTTTTTATTTTTTAAGACATTGTTTTATTTTACATACCAACTCCAGTTCCCTCTCTTTCCCCTCCTCCTGCTCTCCCTACCTTACCCCTACTTCTCAGAGAGGGTGAGGCTTCTCATGGGGAGTCCACAAAGTCTGTCACATCAGTTGAGGCAGTACTAAGGCCCTCCTCCTTGTATCTATGCTGAATAATGTATCCCTCCATAGGGAATGGGCTCCAAAATATCAGTTCATGCACTAGGGATAAATATTGTTTACACTGCCAGTGGCCTCAAGCCACACAACTGTGTTGCTCTTTCTTCTCTTATACCATCCTGGACATCCTGTCTAGGGAAGGGTGCAATGCATAATGGGATGGACCTTCTTATGTCAATTTACAAAACCTGGCCAGATGGCAGTCCGACCTATATAATTCCTCATAAAAGCCTTTTGAAATCATTCTACTTTGTATCAACTTGAGAGTTAAAATCAGACAGTACTGACCAGAGAACCAATGTATACACCCATGCAACCTCTATCCCAATAATAATCTAGACAAGTTCCATTATCTCAGGATAATTCATGAGTCCTTTCATACCAATTTCTTGGTCATTCGGATGCTAGAAAGCAACCAGTCTACACTACAGACTTTAGACAACTTTAGACAGTTCAAAACCTGAGATCAAAAGTTCAGATAAGCGGGAAGACACATTCTAGCGTATTTTATTTGAAAATACAAACAAAAAATTCCAATATTAATTAGTTCAAGTAAATGTTGCTTTTGCCTTTAGTGAAGGAAGGTACTCTCTCTGGTACCAAAAGAGAAATATAAACAACAATACAACCGCAAACTGTATCTGCAATGCTGTCCGGATTGTAAGATATCCTTGGGTTATGGTTACCCGAAGCTTGTTGGAGTACCCAACCAATACTTGATTTGACTGGAGGCCTGCTTCATGAGATGGAACCTATACCCAATATTGCTTAGGTATCCAGGTACCTGATACTAGATACCCATGGCAGGGACCTATAGTAAAACCAAAACTTACTGTACTAAAAAAACAAGCGAGTAAACAAAAACCATTTGCTATATTTATAAATCAGTGCCTTGACTGTCATCATAGAAGCCTCCTCCTGCAGTAGATGGGAACAAATACCGAGACCCACAAACAAATTCTATGCAGAGAGTGAGAGACCTTGGAATCCCAAGCCCTAAATGGCAGTTTTCCACCAAATGAGTCCCATTAGGGCTCAGGGAACTCTTTGAAAAAGGACACAGATGTAACATGATGGGCCGGTCTCCTTGGGGTTTCTGTCCTGCCCAGTTCCCACAGCCGGTAAGCCCCAAAAGATCACACAGAGATTCTGCATTAATTATAAACTGATCGGCCCATTAGCTCAGGCTTTGTATTAGCTCTTGTAACATGTATTACCGTGGCTTGGTATCTTTCTCGTTACATCTTCCTTCTCGGTGGTCTGGGCAGGAATCACAGAGAGAGCTTCCTGCTTGCCAGAATGCTGTTCTCTTCACTCCACCTCTAATTCCTGTCTTGTTTTCCCACCTATCTTCCTGCCTGGCCAATGAGCGATTATTTAAAACATCATTGACAAAATACAATTCTCCTGCACCACACAGAATGACTGTAAGAGCCAGAGAGAATGGAAGGCACCAGGAAAGCAAGGTCCTATAATTCAGTCAAATTTCAAAGAGCTCAAAGATATTGATGCAGCACACATAGGGCCTATACAGGTTTGTGATAGGTCATTTTCATATATATTATGGTTTCTGGTTTAGTGTTTTTATGGCATTCTTAAGCATGTAAGCGAGTAGGTTTCTATTTCTTGTACTTTCTTTTGGGTTCTTTACCTTCGGTTTGTTTATTTTGTCCAATACTGATGTGCTAGTTTTGTTTTATATTTTTATATTAATTATTATCCCTTAGAAATCTACTTGTTTTCGAATTAGAGACTGAGAGGGAGTGAATCCAGGAGGAAGAGCAGATGGTAAAAACCGGGAATAGTAGATGAAGGGGTAGCCATAGTCAGGTTGTATAATGAGGGAAAAATGTATTTTCAATAAATGGAAAAAATAACACTTTGAGTGGTCTCCATTTTGCACCAGCTTGGGTGACTTGAAGATGGTCCAGGGTTAGTTCATCCAAATGTTTTCTCACATATGTGATAGCTGATGCTGGATTTTGGATGAAATTCAATTTGATTCTTGAGAAGAAGATAATATATATTTAAGGCCTTTTAAAGAAATAGCCATGAATATTTTTTGTTTGTTTTTTCTCAGCACATATCTCAGGGATTCCCTTCCTTCCCTATTGTATAAGTAGTTTGGTTGTCCTTGTATTCTCTTGAGTAAATATATTATCCTCTGCCTTTCCACTCATTTATGGATGGGCATTCAGATTGTTTCCCACTATTATTTTAGTAAAAATGTAGATGCCATATCATTTATGAAAAGATAACACATGAATAATATTTTTACTTTCCTGGGGTCCTGTCATATATTCAATAATAAACTTATTGTAAATCATACTACATATATTTTCTTAACCTTGTAATGAACTGTCAAATTGTCTTGCTATAGGGTTGTACATTTTACATCCCCGTAAAAATGTAAGACAGTTGCAGCTGTGACACACATGACTCTTTGTGTTCTGGATGCATAACTGTGTCTGGTTGCAGTTTTCATTTGTATTTATATGAAAATTCATCTGTTCATTGGCCATCTGCCTTTTTCGAATGTCTGTTCAAGTATTTTGCATAATTTTAATGAGTCATCTTTCAAGAATATTTCAAGAATATTGGCATAAAATATTTTCTAACACACAATGAAAACAAAAACATGGAACATCTCAGGCTGTTCAGTAGTTGGTGGTACATTGATGGGGTAAAAGTCTTTGATTATTAAAATTCAAATTCATTATTTTAAAAAAGTGTTATACCTAACCCATATACAATAAATATTTGTTTAACTAGTATGGTAGAATTTTTCTTCTATTTTCCCATAGAAGACACCTATTTTAAAATGGGATTAGTTTGCAGTATGAAGTAGTTTCCTGGCTCATTTTCCCTTTATGGATATCAAGGTTTCTCATTATTTGTTAAATGAAAGGACATTATCTCACACTGAATTTCCATAATATTCAAAACCACTTACATATACAACATATTTTGGCATTATAGTTTATTTTATTAATTTTTTATTGTTTTTTTAAAATTTATTTATTTATTAAGGATTTCTGCCTCCTCCCCACCACCGCCTCCAATTCCCCTCTCCCTCCCTCATCAGCTCGATGAGCAATCAGGGTTCCCTGACCAAGGGCAGCCCACCACTATCCAGGTCTAGAAAGGTGAGCATCCAAACTGCCTAGGCTTCCCCAAAGCCAGTACGTGCAGTAGGATCAAAAACCCACTGCCATTGTTCTTGAGTTTTCAGTAGACCTCATTGTCCGCTATGTTCAGCAAGTCTGGTTTTATCCCATGCTTTTTCAGACCCAGGCCAGCTGGCCTTGGTGAGTTCCCTATAGAACATCCCCATTGTCTCAGTGTGTAGGTGTACCCCTCGCGGTCCTGAGTTCCTTGCTCATGCTCCCTCTCCTTCTGCTCCTGATTTGGACCTTGAGATTTCTGTCCGGTGCTCCAATGTGGGTCTCTGTCTCTGTCTCCTTTCATCGCCTGATGAAGGTTAATATTCAGGAGGATGCCTATATGTTTGTCTTTGGATTCACCTTCTTATTTAGCTTCTCTAGGACCGTGAATTATAAGCTCAATGTCCTTTATTTATGGCTAGAGACCAAATATGAGTGAGTACATCCCATGTTCCTCTTTTTGGGTCTGGCTTACCTCACTCAGGATAGTGTTTTCTATTTCCATCCATTTGTATGCAAATTCAAGAAGTCCTTGTTTTTTACTGCTGAGTAATACTCTAATATGTATATATTCCATACTTTCTTCATCCATTCTTCCATTGAAGGGCATCTAGGTTGTTTCCAGGTTCTGGCTATTACGAACAATGCTGCTATGAACATAGTTGAGCATATACTTTTGTTGTATGATGGGGCCTCTGTTGGGTATATTCCCAAGAGTGGTATTGCTGGGTCCAGGGGTAGGTTGATCCCGAATTTCCTGAGGAACCGCCACACTGCTTTCCAGAGTGGTTGCACAAGTTTGCATTTCCACCAGCAATGGGTGAGTGTACCCCTTTCTCCACAACCTCTCCAGCAAAGGCTATCATTGGTGTTTTTGATTTTAGCCATTCTGACAGGTGTAAGATGGTATCTTAAAGTTGTCTTGATTTGCATTTCCCTGATCGCTAAGGAAGTTGAGCATGACCTTAAGTGTCTTTTGGCCATTTGAACTTCTTCTGTTGAGAATTCTCTGTTCAGCTCAGTGGCCCATTTTATAATTGGGTTGATTAGCCTTTTACGGTCTAGTTTCTTGAGTTCTTTATATATTTTGGAGATCAGACCTTTGTCAGTTGCAGGGTTGGTGAAGATCTTCTCCCAGTAAGTGGGTTGCCTTTTTGTCTTAGTGACCAGTGTCCTTTGCTTTACAGAAGCTTCTCAGTCTCAGGAGGTCCCATTTATTCAATGTTGCCCTTAATGTCTGTGCTGCTGGGGTTATACGTAGGAAGTGGTCTCCTGTGCCCATGTGTTGTAGAGTACTTCCCACTTTCTCTTCTATCAGGTTCAGTGTGTTTGGACTGATATTGAGGTCTTTAATCCATTTGGACTTGAGTTTTGTGCATGGTGATAGATATGGATCTATTTTCATTCTTCTACAGATTGACATCCAGTTTTGCCAGCAAAACATGCCAGTTTACATGTACTCTCTTAAACAGGTGCCATATTGTGTATAATACAAAAAAACCTAAATTAACTGTTGAAAAGGTCTTAAAATTGTTTAGCCTGTTCAATATTCTTTCCATTTCATATGAATTTATAATCAACTTCTTATTTGATCTGGATTGTATTGAATGTTTAACCCAATATATGGAGAGAAAGGAATAAATTCATAAGTTAGCATAATTTCTAAAAACCAGGGATTGCAATTTGATTTTGTTGCTCATGATATTTTTAGAAAATATACTATATAATACAAAAACATTTCAAATTATTAACTGTCTATCTTTGAGGATTTTGGATGTGTGCTTGAGAAAAATGAATAATGTACATGAACTATACAGAAAGGTAACTCCCAGTCAACAACGAATACTTTTATAAACCAATATAATCTCGAACTACATTCTACATATTTTACTTTCTTTGCATTGATAGGTGTGAGTTTTCCTACTCATCAAAGTAGCTTTTCTTTGCAGTAAAGCCAGTTCTATCTGATATATCTACAACTGCAGCACCTGAGGCTCAGGGATCACTTTGGAATATGAGATGGAAAAGTAAAATTCAGAGTAATGGGTAGTTTGCTATGAGATTATGTTTCCTAAGAATGTCCGAGAAGCCAAACGTATGAAGTCCCACCAACATAGCTGCCTAAACATGGACTGAACAGGAAGTCATCAATAGACATGCTAATGTGCATGGTGGGAAAGCTCTGGAGGCTTCAGTTTGAGATTAAAAAAAAAAAAAAAAAACTACAGGCATCCAAGGAATGCTGAAAGGAGAAACAGTCTTTCTCAAGGAAGAGCACACTGACTAGTTATCATTATTATTCACTTTTGATAATTTGATTTTGACATTTTACGCTTTTATGTTTGATTGCCAGATTCTTTTGATTTTTTATATGAGTGTATAGACTTATCAAGCTTATAGAATTTGGATAATATTTTATGAATGTTTCTTTCATTTCCTGAAATAATTCTTCATTTCTTATTTTTTTAATATTTGATTGTCTATTTAATATTTGATGTAGCCATGGTTTGCTGTAGTTACAAGAGAGCTTGTGGAGCTGGCAGGACAATATGATATCACACCATCCTCTTCCAGACTCCAGGTGCCAGGGAAGAGTAAGGAAGATTTAGCATAAAATGAATGAGAGGAGGGTACAATGTTTCAGATACTGGGAGCTGAAGTCAGATGGCCCGTGTTTGATTTCTGACTGCACTACTAGCTAGCTATGCAACCTTGGGTGAGATAATCTTCATGGGCATCAGTTTCTCCAAATGATAGTAATGGCACTTTCCCCCAGCATCATTGTGAGTATTAAATAAGATAGCCATGAAAAAAAAAAAGCAAGCGTGCTGCCTAACACCCAACAACTGTAGCTACTTTTATTATACTATCCTTCACCTGTTTTTGTTTTTTTTTTTCCTGGAAAAAGACAGTATGAAGCAGGCTGGTCTCCAATCAAAGCCTCTATAATTTCTCTCTTGTAAAGACTTGAGAAATATATAATTCCATATATATATAAGCGCATACATCCTGAAATGCTTTGTTGTATATATACATAGGCCGCCCAGACTCCTGAAATAATTACACAGAAATTATATTACTTAAATCACTGCTTGACCCATCATTTAAGCAAATTGCTAGCTAGTTCTTACATCTAGAATGAACCCATCTCCATTAATCTGTAAACTGCCACAAGGCTGTGGCTTACTAGGTAAAGTTCCGGCATCTGTCTCTTGCGGGACTGTATGGCTTCTCACTGACTCAGCCTCTTTCTCCCAGCATTCAGTTTAGTTTTCCCAGACTAGCTGTGCTCTACCCTATCAGGCCAAGTTGTGGTATAGATAAGAAAGAGCACTATGCAAAGAAACATAATACTTTGTAAAATTTTGTGCAAATTTTAGCTAATCATTGTTATGACTGAGTACTTCTTTGTCCCTGGGGACCTTTATGGATATCTATCAAGGACAAATAAAAACTGGGAAGCTAAAAACTATATCTTTAATTTATTTGTTTCTGTCTTCTATGTCTGAGAGCATGGGGTATTGATTTATTGGCATATGAGGGTTGTGAATGCTCCTCTTGGTGACCAACATGATGATGTCAGGCAGATCCATAGAGTAAAGCCTTTGATTGCTTGACTTGAGTTAGTAGATCAAAGCCTGCACTAAATTGATGCAGTATCTGTATTGAAGAACTTAATGATAAAAGTGGTTAGCACTCACGGCAGGTCCTGAGGAACACCTGCTGAGATTCCAGAAAAAAACTTCATTATCCTTGCTGGATGAAATGGTCATTACTGTTTGCAGGAAATGATGCCAAATCATTCTTGTTCATGTAGGTATGTAGCTCAGTTGCAGAGCATTTGTCTGACCTGTGCAAGACCCTGGGTTCTAGTTATATATGATCAGTGGTTTTTAATCAGGGTTTTTCTCCTCTGCCAGGGGACCCTTACTGATGACTGGAGACTGGAAGGCAATTTCAGACAATTCATTTAATTAATGTGAGTTTCACCTTAATGATACCACGAGTGTGAAGCATTGAAAAAACTGAAATCTGTCTTGACACAACATTCTGAAATTTAAAGTTGTCTTTAAAGGCCTAAAGGCAGAGAAAGGTATATCATTAGGGGCTTCCCATGTTGTTAATTCTTAAAAGATTCTGTCACTTCTAGAAACTCTAAATATCCCCAGATGTGTATAATAAAATAAAATCCCTTTCAAGTTTAAGAACCTAGAGATCAAAGAGACTGTCATTTGCTGTGGGTCATAGAACTATTGTCAGTGATAGATTTTGTATCTAGAGTTACATAACTTTAGACAGTTCCCAAAGAAATCTATAATATTTTAGACAGAGGTAGCCATGTATATTTCAGTTTCTCTGAAAAACCTACTGCTTATGAAAGAGATAAGTAAAAGTAATTGCAAAAATCAATTCTTCCCAAATGTAAATTTTCAGGAAACATTGCAACATAAAATGATGACTACCGAAAATATAATCCAATACATCATTTATACCTAAAATGTATGTTTCTGTAAGATCCATCCATTCATGCAATTTTGTTATTATGTGTATTTGCTGGCTTCGACTTTCAAAAGATTAGGAAAGATCAATCCCATTTGTATTGCTGTACACGCACATATCAATAAAAGAGACTCCCTGGAGGCATTATAAAAGTTAGTGGAGATTGAAAAAGCCTCTCAGAAATATAGATAAAGTCCTATGGGGTCACCTGCATTGTCACAGAGAATATAAATTTATCTGAATGCCCTGAATCTGAACACTTGTGAAATGGATGACAAGAATATAAATTTAAGACCAAAGAGCTCTTCCATAACTAAAGTGAGTAATGTGGACCAGATTTCAGCTAGAATCTACTCATGGTTTTTATGAAAAATAAAAATAATTGTGAGTGGCTTTACTTAGTTTTAAGGAGTTAATCAAGCTACTTTTATTCCATAATCGGTACAGACATAGATTCATAAAAATGTATCATTGTAATTGTAACAAAACAATTCTAGTCATACTAGTGGATAGTAAAAAAAAAAGGAAAGAAAGAAAGAAAAAAAGAAGAGGTAAGGATAAGAGGGAAAAAAGTTAAAAGAAGTTTCATTTTGAAAACCTAGCCATTATGTTTCTTTCCCCTAAAGTCACATTTCAAGTTACTGTCACTAAATTTCTCACAAATCAAAATGAAATAAAAAAAGAAGTTTACTTAATGTTCTAAACAACCAGGAAATTCAAGGAGCTTGGGAGTTCAGTCTAGACTCTTCCTATTATCGTTTTCCCAAAATTCCAAAACTTTTAGTCACCAGGAATATATCCATAGAAACATACAAACCTGCATGTATACTTGTAGATTTACAGTTGCTAACAGAGAACACATTCCTACAAGTTCTCCATTGATGGCAACACATGAATTATGAGAACTGTGTGCACTCGAGCGCCTGCATGTACATGAACACAGTGCTAAAACAATGCAAGCAAACAATATATCTCAAATGCAAATAAAAATAATGCATGAGATAAATTGTAATATTTTAGAAGATTTATTATTACTCTGAATGAGAAAAGATCACTATTCTTTAAACTATTGATTTTACATAATATAACAACACATTTAAATGTCTGTAGATATTGATATAATTTCTCTTCCTAATACTTAGTCATATTTAGGCACTCAATCCCATTCTTGACTACTAGGTTTTACTTGCTTGTACCAGGGAATAATTTTATACTGGATATCTCTGATTTTCTTCTGTATGTATAGTTATTTTTCTGTGCTGAAGTGCACACACACATTCACACACACACACACACACACACACACACACACACACACACACA
>NW_004949217.1:199359-206851 GCF_000317375.1 Microtus ochrogaster | reverse complement strand
CACACACACACACACACACACACACACACACACACACACACACACAATCATTTTCCTTCCAGCCAAACCCCAGGAGGTGGCTAATTTGATACCTTCATAACATTAATCTATTCCTCTCTTACTCATGTTACTGCTTGTAAAAGGGCCATCAATAATTAAAAGTTAACACTTTATTTTTTCCTCTTTGGTATTGCAAACCAGGTGTAGACTAAGTAGTTGTTACTTCAAAATAATTTGTAGACATATTTAAATAGCTTTTTATTTAATATCCTTTTGAAAAAATATTAAATATACATTTTCATATTAATATAAAAGGACAAGCTTTCATTATTAGTGACATTAAATGAGTGATAACAGTAATATTTAATGGTCCCCTCTTCTTATTTGAAACACAAAGGTTTTTTAATTAACCCATCCTACTGTATGACAAAGGACACCATTAGCCAGAAAAATGAAGCGACAGTTAGGTGGAGCACCAGAACTAATCCTTCAATTCTCACCGCTGTCTTATTTTCTCTATAATATATTTGCCAAATATATTCATACATGATTGCAGAAAAATTCTCTGTCTAAACCATGATGCTGTTATTGTACTAATTTGACAAGACTAATAATATTTTTATAATTTGCATCAGGTCAGATAAAGGCACTTTTAGATTGTTATAACTCATAAAATCTTCCAAGACAGTCGTCTTTTATTCTTAAAAAAATAATATATGCAATTTTGAAGGTTCTTGAATACACTTATCTCACCAGTCCCCAAATCAGTTTGAATTATCTCCAGCTTCATAACATTGAGGAAGATAATTTTTCTCTATTCTCTTAGAAATGCTATTTAGGAATCTGCAAATTAAATTGACAAAGGGCAGGTTAACAGGTGAAAAGACAAATAATTCATATTAATATTTATATTCATGAGAGAAGTGAATCTACATGTCACCCGAATTCAAGTCTTCACCGACTAGCTTTAATTGTCTACTTGGCTCAAGCTGAACACTTTGGAAGAGAGTATCAGTGAAGTATTACCTAATCTGAGTTGTGTTTGGGTATATCTGTGGAACATTGTCTTAATTAAGCTAACAAATAAAGGAAGGCTCAGCCCACTGTGAGGTAGCATTACCTAATATGGGGCCCTGTATTGTATGATAAAGAAATAATGAAAAAGAAAGCTAGCTGGTCACTAAATAAGCCTACAATTATCCCTTTCTGCCTCTCACTGTGGATGTGGTTACTACTCACTTCAACTTCCTGCCACTTCGATTTCCCTTCTATTTTTACTATAACTGATACTGCGTGCTAAAATAAACTCTCTCTCTCCTACATTGCTTTTTCTCAAAGTATTTTATCACAGCAATGAAAAAAAGCTAGGACAAGTATTTATAGACCATGTTTAGCAGAGAAAAACAGCTTGGGGTTCAGGGATTATAATTGTGAGGAAGTGCCTGTACATATATGAGAACTGTGGAAACTTAGGACTGTTTTTATAAAATCCATGGATCTAAGCTCAGCTTAGTGTCTTTTCATCTTTGATGACAACGAGAGTTTCTTTTCCTTACCTTGAATTGGGAGAACTCTCTGCTCAAAAGGAAACTCTCTGCTCAAAATGTTTTCTGCATTTAGAAAAACATGACAAGCTCAAAAATTCTTTGCTACATCTCTTGATCCATGGTTACTTTCAGCTCAAATTAACCCTTCTGGGAAAATAGAATACTTTGCAAGTTCATGTCATGGGCTTCTTCTCCTTCAATGTAATATGTAAAATGTTGGCAGTTTAAATGCATAAAGTCTGTGATGTAGTTACTGTATAGATCCTCTGGTGCTTCAATTATTAGAGATATAACCAAGTGACTTTGCAAATACCTTACCAGTGTTGGAAGCCTTGCTCCAGACAGGTTCCATACCCTGGGTGGGATGTGTGAAGACGGCACCAAGAGCTTTGTGGCCATCTGGTTCTGTTGGCCCTTGAAAGCTTGACCTCTCTTTATTTTACAGTTTCAATGGCTTGTATGAACACTTTTACTATCAGCTTTTATCTTCTAAATTTCTAAAAACAGTTGCAATAATTACCAGTTTATTTCTTTGCCCTTTTCCGCCTCCATCTCCCACAGGTAGTTTTTACTTTTTTGATCTGTATCTCTTTTGTTTGAAGCCTAAGCAGTTTTGTAAGCTACAAAAGAACTACTCTAATGAGGCACACCTACCCAGTTGGCAGAACATATGAATACAGTGTCATGCAAAGTGAGAGACAGTTTTGTCTCATGTGGTTAAAATTTACATTTGATAGGATCTGGGTTCTCACTAACTCATCAGCCAAAGCTGGATCAATCCATCCTAAATTTTATATTGGTCTAGCCATTCTAGGGGCACTCCAGGTTTATTCATTTATCTTCCTCTTAATAGTTGGTACTGCTTGATCCTAGTCCTAAAGTCAATTTCCCTTAACTTCTTGGGATACACGTATTAGAAAAGAGAGAACAGCATTTTTTATTTTATTTTATTTTTTTAATATTTTTGTGATTGTTTTGTTTCCTATTCCTTGATTGCTCCCATTAACTCTTGATTCCATCTATTTAATAGCCTTTCTTTAAAGCTTTTATGGCTAAAATTACTCTTTCAAAACCAGTTATGCATTCATTATGCTTAAATAACCTCAAAATCAGAAAGTTCACTTCAACTGCATTTAACCCAGGCAGGAGCCCTCGCCATTCAGAGAATGCCATGGAAATACTGTTTAGACTAATGTTCCCACCACAGCACCTTTCTAAGGCCTCACAAAGAGCGTGTCTTCAGGGCCTTCAGGCAATCCGTAGAAGAATGAAGAATTAATTACGCACAATAAATCCACCCATTTCTCCCCCTATCTTTGTTATATAAAAGAATTTAACCATCCAAAATTCATTTTGAATGGACCATCAAACAGCCTAAGCAAACAATGAAAACCACCCCTGCTGCTGTGGCATACTGAATCTAGACTCTCTTACATTTCTTCGTTTTTAAAATAAATGGCTTTGATCAATGTTAAAAAAAAAAAAAACAAAAAAAACCAGTTATGCAAATACATAATATTAAATTCATGATATTTTGACTCATTCAGGCCGGCAATATGGCTAGCACAGCGGAAGAAAGGAGAGCATACAGCACACACATACACACTACTTGGATCGTGCCCAGAATTATGCAGGCAGCTTTCCATTATCTCCAGGGCTATCACCCCTGTCATTATTTCCAGTGGCTTTACCACAAGGAGAGCTGTTTGTGCTATTCTCAGGCATTGTTCGCTGAAGAAGTTGTATGGATCCTGCCACATCATCAGGAACACATTTGTGTTGTTTTAATTGTTGTTTGTGTGCTTTGTTTCTTAATAAGTTTCGTTCTGTTAAAACCTAGAGCCTGGAATAGGTTACATCTGGTAGACTCAATGGCCAAAAGCATCCTATAGAGACCCTCAGATATCACACACTCTTGTTGAGATTATTGATTATTCTCCATTACCTAATTGGAAGATCCTGTTGATGAAGACACAACTTACTTACAACATCAAGTATTGAAAAATTAAATTGATGTACAAATTGAAGGGCAATACTTACTAACAGTCATGTTGCTAGAAGATACAGTTGTATGTGACCATAAAAGAAAAGTAATAGTCAGTATCACCTAGCTACAAACTCTACAAACTAAAATCTTTATTTGGCTATAGAGTATACTGATGCAATAGTGGCATATATGTTATGGGAATACCTGACAATTTAAAATTGGATATATAACCCATTCTATTCGATAGAACCCATTCCTGACTCTGGACTAATTCTTTAAAAAGGGAGATGACAGTATGTAATATTTTGGTAATACAGAATGTCAGATATGTTTTGTACAGAATACCAGGTCTTTATTCAAGACCAGAGGTAGAATTTAGAGTATATTCCCTTAAACAACAAGAAATAGATTTGTCTTAATGGGACACAACAAAGAACAAATACATTCACGTTTTCATAGTTTAAAATCCTAAGGAGAGATTTCTCTTTCTTCTGTTTCTAGGGAAATTGGAGGTAAAGTGAGGAAGGACCCAGCTCTCTTCAATGGCTTCCAAGGCCCCATTATTTGTCTACCTGACTGACATCATTGCTACCAATGAAGTGAGTATCATCTATTAAAAAGATGGAAGAGAGATGAACAAGTCTTGGGTAATTGCCCTTTGCATATCCATAGTACTCCCTGTTACTGTCACACTGGTTGGTCCTCCCTCTCTCTTGAAGCTGATTTACACAGCTCATCCCAGCATGATTAATCCTATGAACACCAATCAGATATAGTCAACAAAAACAATCAGATTATTGAAAGACATAAATAATAAGTGCTTGTGATGTTAATACCCATGCAACCTTCCCACCAACATGGCCTGATGGTTTCATGCTATGGGATCTGTTCTCTTAAAGTGACCACTGTCTTAAAAGAGGAAAGCATGTTGCCATTTTTGTGTGTGTGTGTGTGTGTGTGTGTGTGTGTGTGTGTGTGTGTGTGTGTGTCCTGGAACTAGATCGTGTAGATGAGGTTGGTCTGGAACTCACAAATATCCACCTGCCTCTGCCTCCTGAGTGTTGGATTAAAGGTGTGTACCACCACCGCCCGGTGACATTTCTTTCCTTTAACAGATACAGATACTAGTCATAATTAACAGGGTCCAATTTAATTAATCTAATTACTTCTTTAAAGGCTCCGTGTCAGAATACATTGACAATTTGAAGCGTTGGGAGTTAAATATTTAACATATGTATCTGGTCTTTGGGAAGGGGCAGAATTCACTTCATTAACATGTCCTTTAATGTTGTTTCCCTTAATGTTTATGAGTGGCCAACATGTTCCTAAAAACAGTGACAGATGTCTTTTGCAGTCTACATAACCTGTTCTCTCAAATTTTAAAGTGCATGCAAATTATTATTGTCTTGATACAATTTTATTCTAGAGAAATTCTCTTATTTTGTGTGTTTCCCAATGCTATCACAGTAATGTAGCAATTCTGACCTTCAAAACTTCTTGGAATTCTTCAGAATAGTTTGCCTAAAAATGTATTCTAATTTGGAATACTGTAAAATCTTCATAAATTAAATATTAGCAGTCAATACATGTTTCTTTTATAATGACTCTTTGACATAAAATTAAATGGATTTGATCTTTTCTATGACAATCATCCTCTGCGAGTGAGAATCTGTTTTTCTTAGCAAGTTAAGCTTTTCTGTTCACTAAATAATACTGTAAACATGGAATGCTGATGTCATCACAAAATTTAAATATATAAAAATAGGTTTTTCATACCCATTGCCTTTGAAAATTAATGAATATTAAAAGATTTCAGTTGAATAAATGGATGAATATATAAAAATAGATATTGATTTTCATAATCAATGCATTTAATATATTTATTTATTTATTTTAATGCAATGCAATTATAGGTGACAAAACTTGGTTGTAACCCTAGATGACACATCCACAAGTGTAATCAGAGTTTGACCTCATTGATTTCCTGGTTCTAAGGAAGGGGGCATGGCCAGTGGTGTTCAATTTCTCTTTCTCCCAGTTGCCCAGCTGCTGGAATTATAACCTAGCCAGAAGTCAAGACATTTACGTTCTGATATGGTACATAGCATTATTACCAAGGGTTCTAAGATTTTCCTGGAGACTTTTGATTTGTAAGCTCAACAAATGAAGCCATTATGGCTTTGGATTGGGGATATAGTGTTCTTATAGAACCAATTTCTCTAGGCTGTCATAACTCACACAAACTTGTGGATAAGACTCTGTTTTTTTTCTATATTAGAGCAATGCAGAATTAGCACCTTCTTCACACTTTAGACAAAAGAAGCATAGACATTTATCCATATTGAGTCTTTGTCACACTGCCAATCCATCTGTTATTCTGTACTAGATATCTGACAGCATCTCCTGCTCCATGTTTTATAAGTCATATATTGACATCATCTCATTTTTTTTACAGTTTTAAATTTAAAAGAAAGCATTACTGTATATCTCAATGCTGGTTTAAGTTCTGAGTCAATGAAGAAAGTTATTATA
The DNA here is from genome assembly GCF_000317375.1 of Microtus ochrogaster. Classification (NCBI taxonomy): domain Eukaryota; kingdom Metazoa; phylum Chordata; class Mammalia; order Rodentia; family Cricetidae; genus Microtus; species Microtus ochrogaster. Next base: position 200,785 of record NW_004949217.1, on the reverse strand, counting down.
AATGGAAAAAAGTTAAAATAAAATAAAAAGACAAAAGAATTATGGGAAATGATAAAGTAAAAATGACCATCACCCATGAGTATATTTAAATTCCAGTTAAAATGAAAAGTTATTACTTCCAATAAGGTAGCTCATATTCAGCCAATATTTCTTTCTAACACAGATGTTTCATGGTAAAATATCAATGAGCCAGGCACAAGGCCGAAATGCATACAGCTCTTGTGTAAGATCTAATTTCATCCCTCAGATACTTCCTGAGAATTAAAAAAAACAAACAAACACTTACTCTGTTTCCAGTACAAATATCTTACCTTGTTTTGTCCCAGTGTGGTGAACTTTAATGTAATCAACTGTAATCACATTCAGATGACCCTCAGGAACCACCTAGTGATCTCATTTAGGTTTCTAAGCAACTCTTTAAAGAAAATAACATCAAGACTTATCCAATTTTTTTTCTATGACTATTAAAAACAACAGTAATCTCAGGCTCTGCTTCAGAGTTGGGCGTTAGACCGGGGTATTGAATTCGGAGGACTAGAGGGAGGGGTGAAGATCTGTAGTCAGCCTACTTGCTTCTCTGACGTCTTATTTTTCATTTTATCTTATTATATTTTATCAATGTCTCTTACAAGTTCACTTGTTCTCTAACGAAAGACAGAAAGGGGGTGGATTCAGATGGGGTGGTACCAGGAAGAGCAGAGGAAGGGAAAATCATATTCAGGATATATTATAGGTGAAAATGATCACTTTTCAAATAAAACAGAAAGAAAGGGTGAGAAATTCTTTTGAGAACTATCTTTCTCTTGAAGAATTTCCCCAGAATATGGCTTCTAGGAAAGTGAACAAAATATTATATAACCTGAGAATGTACAAGTCTCTTTCATACTTGTGGTCTCCAAGTATAATTTTATTATCACAGCTAGGAGAAAAGTTATGAGCTCTTGAGAAAAACTTTCACATATCCAACACAGAAATAGTTTTCTTCAATTTCTTGTGAAAATTCTTTCACTTCAAAATATTGTATTAACACTTTGAATAGGTATGAAATTCATGATTTTAGTCTTAAAGTCTTTCAGAATTTTAATTCTCATATTTCTAATAGTAATATTATACTAAAACATCTTTCTTATTATCTAATAATATGTGTTCTTGCTGATGGAACTTTTAAATAGTGATTTTTAAGTCTAAATTATGCTTATAACCATTTTGATATTCACTTTACATAGGGTTGCAATGTTATCTACTAGAAGCTGGCTATGTTCTTGTGAAGGTAGATAAAAAATACTGCTCTAGTATTGAAAACAGCTTGGTATTGGTATAAAAACAGAGAAGTCGACCAATGGAATCGCATAGAAGACCCAGATTTTAACCCACAAACCTATGAACACCTCATTTTCGATAAAGGAGCTAAAAGTATACAATGGAA
>NW_004949217.1:189296-197512 GCF_000317375.1 Microtus ochrogaster | reverse complement strand
GGGGGAGGTTGGGAGAGGGGGAAAGTGGGAGGAGTGGGAGGCTGGGAGGAGGTGGAAATTTTTTTTTCTTTCTTAATAAAAAAAAAGCTAAAAATAAAAAAAAATACTGTTCTAGCTCTGAGAAGGTTAAGATATAGATTAGATATATATGATATATATATATATATATATATCACCAATAACTCTAACAATATTCATGAAACCATCATCTATTTTTAAATGCTTTCTATCTGTGAGATGAAGCCTTTGATGCTGATTGTTTGACATTCTTGACAGAGACTATCTTCAGAGGGCAGGATGACATGACAGTATTGAGAAATGTTTCAAGTGTTTTCAGAAAGCAAGCACATGACAGAAGCATTATTTTAAAGCTATGTTTATTTGGTCTCGTGGGCCATACTTTAATAACTACAATAAATATAACCACTGCACTTTATACCACATAAGTATACAAAGCCTTGTATAGATAATATATGTTAATATTTTAATAATATCCTGGGGTATGTAATTAATCTTATAAAGTTATATTGATATAAAATAAATTAAATACTAATTGAAAAGTAGGTATTACCTGGAAGTAATAAAGGACAAGACAAGTCAAGGAATTATTTTTAATGACACAGAAACTTGATTCAAAATGAGATGGAGTCTACTCTAATTACAGGCTAACTGCACAAGAACACAATTATGACCAGGGCATGAGACTAAAGGAATTTGCTGTGGTTGTGTTGAGAATTAGTGAATACAGCATTTTACTTTTGCTTGGAACAGATTGAAATAAAACACAGGACATCAAGGAATATGTGGTTTACCAAATGTGTTTTACATTGGACAGGTTGAATATGTGATTGTAAATAGAGAGATTTGACTGCCAGGAAAGAGTGGGAAGTAGAAGCTAATTGTCTCTGGTTTATGAAATATTATCATGTGGGTCTAATGGGAAATGACATGAAGAGATAAACGTTTCTAGATATGCCCTAACATTATAGGTAGATGACAGATAAACTCAACCTTTATTGCTCTAACTTCAAAAACTGAGGTGCATATAAAAATGGAGGATTGAAAGAGAAATCAAGATTCCTGAAAATATTTTTAAACCTAGAAAATTGATCTACAGAGGAGAAGAATTTTCAATGCACTATCCAACATGACATACATGCTGAAACACTACCAACCTATAAACATAACTCATGTCAACAATAATCAGGAATAATCTTGATTATTTAAAGTACGTTTTATATGAAAAAATTTCTCAATTATTTTATATACAAACCTTAATAATTATCATTATACTAAAAAGAAAGCAAGCTATAATCTAAGATACTATTAAATTATTAAAACATTTTAATTATTAGATACTATACAAAACCATCAACCACCAACCAGCAGCAGTAATGTAACTTTTCAAACATTCATATTTTTTTCCTACAAAGACAGACAATACAAGACTTCTTTCTGCTCACTTGTCTCTTTAAAAATGGCAATTGGACATTTTCTGTGAGAACACTCGGATAACAAATGGTTAAAAATTGTCATAGGTTTAATAGTGTAAATAATTTTATCCTTTCCTGGTTTCAATACATTTATATTTTTCCTTATTTCTAAGGTCAACTCTGTTTTAGAGTTCACGTGGCAACATAATCTATCATTATGTCCGACAAACTTTCAAGTTAATTATCACACTGCTCACATTCCAACCTGATGTGGCTGTGGGCCTTTCACAAGGGGAGATTCCTGCTTGTGTCTGACATAATATAAATATTATTTATAACCCTGAACATCATGCATAAATATATTAATATATTTCTTCATTTTAATATATTCTCCTACTTGTTTTGAAATTCAATCCTTATTCATATGAATATCTATTTAAAATTGAGCAATCAAAAATCACAATTTTGTATATTTTATAAAAAAAAGAAAATATTAAATAAATGTAGAGGTAAGGTGATATAAACTGAGGCTTTTCCTGTTTTGCCTGGTCCTGCAGCTGCTATTAAAATAATCACTCAGAGGCTTAATATGAATTACAAACTGTTTGGCCTATTAGGTCAAACTTATTACTATCTAGCTCTTACTAGATAAACTAATCAATTACTAGGTAAAGTAACCAATTTCTATTATTTTATGTATTACCACGTGGCTCGTGGCTTACTGGTTTTTGACATCTTGTTCCACAGCTGGTTGGCTGCTGTAGTCTTAACTCTGCCCTTCTTCTCCCTGTTCCTCTGTTTGGATTTCCTGCCTAGCTATATTTTGTCTGGCTTTGGCCAAATCAGATACTTTATTAACCAATGGGAACAAAACATATTCACAACATAAAGGCTTATTCTGAAGAATTTATAGTTACAGTTTTCCTTGTTACCATCTTCAGAAAAGTAATACACTAAAAAATTATAAAGTGTGTAAGGTTTGAGACATAAAAAAAGATAATTTTGTTATACAAAAATATTCTAATGTAAGTTAGACTAGAAAGTAAAATAGGTACCAAAATAGGGTGGATAATGAATGGAGTATTTTCTCTGAATTTGTCAAATGTTTATGGACTAGACATGTTGATGTATTATTGTCTGCATTTATTGTATAAAGTTATTGTACTTATTGTATATAGTTGTTCGTATATTAGTTATAGCCTTCCTTTTTATTTTAGACAAAAAGTTGTAATTGTGTTATTTTGTTTATGCTCTAACAAATAAAGCTTGCCCAGAGATCGGAGTGCAGAAATAGCCATTAGTTAACCATAGAGATCTGCCAGTGGTGGCACAAACCATTAATTCTAGCACTTGGGATCTCAAGCCTTTAATTCCAGAACTTGGAAAGAACAGGTCTTTAATCCCAGCACTAGGGAGGAGGAAACAGGAAGTGATAAGGCTGTGTAAATAGAGGAAAATAAGGTGAGTGTTGACAGAAGTTCACTCCCTTTTCAGGCTGAGTAGTGATAGAGAAGACTTGGCTGGGTCTTGCTTCTTTGTCTATCTGATCTTTTTGCATTTAAGACCAATCAGAATTACTGCTACAGGCAGAAGTTTTATGAAAACAGTATACTGAGTATAGGTTTGTACTCTATATACTCACTGATTAATGCTCATTGAAACTGATATGTAAATTTGCATGACTTTCTGATTTCTCACCTGCTTCATAAGTATAAGTTCATAAATATATATACATAATTCCTAACATTTTCTGTACTTTTAATGTAAAGAAGCAATTCTTTCCAATGTTGAAAATGTATTTTGTAAAGTCAAACAAGTAATTTTATTCCAAGATGGTCAGGATTTTTATATCCTTAAACATGATTTTTACCTAGACGATTTTACCCAGTTATTTTTATTTAGTAATCTTAACTAGAAATAAAATTATAAATAGTAATTTTGTATTTAAACTCATATGAAAATAAGAGAGAAACATGAGTAAAAGGTAGTACTTCTAAATACTTCTTTTTCTTTCTTTGTTTTTATTTTGTTTGTTTCTTGAGACAGGGTTTCTCTGTGTAGCTTTGGAGACTGTTCTGGAACTAGCTCTTGTAGGATAGGAGGGCCTCGAACTCAAAGAGATCTGCCTGCCTCTGCCTCCCGAGTGATGGATTAAAGGACTGAGCCAGTACCGCTTGGCTTAGATTCTTATTTTTCATTAATGAATATTTTGAGCAAAATGAAATAATCAATTCAAATTGTCTTTAAAATGTTTTACTAATTTTTAATTTTATGTATGTTGTGAGATTTAGCCGATGAGGGTGGCCACGTGAGTGAAGATGTCTATCAAGGCCAGGGGCTGAAAAATTCCCTAGTGATGATGAAGTTACTGATGGTTTTAAGACACTAGACATGGGTGTAGTGGATTCAACTGGGTCTCTTGCAAGAATAGTACATCCCAAGAATATTAACAGCCCAGGTGTCTCTCTAGCTCCACAGATTGCTCTATAATCTGAAAGAAATGCTGACACCCATCACACAATGTCAAAATCCCCACTGTTTGTTGACACACTTTAGGTTACTTCTTTCGTCTGTGTTGTTTTTGCCTTGACTCTGTTCGCTCGAGAATATTTTGTAGTGTTTTACAATTACCATCTACTATTGTAAGCCTTCCTCAAATCTGTTAATTTAGGGTTGGGGAGACGTCTTTTGGGGACTGGAATTCAGCCTGTATTCCTCTTGGTACATATCTCACAGCTACACTGAGCCAGCTCAAGAGGACACATTATTCTCTTCTGGCCTCCGTGAGTACTCACACTCATGAGCACAAACCTACATGCAGATGTACCCACACTTACACATAATTAAAATAATAAAATAAATATTAATGAAAAAGAAGTGTGTTCCAGGTGGGGTTGCACACACCTCTAATCCCAGCATTCAGGAGGCAGAAGCAGGCAGATCTTTGTGAATTCAAGGTCAACCTGGTCAACAACAAAATGAGTTCTAAGACAGCCAGGACTGTTGTTAAAAAAACAAACAAAAGAACACAACAATAAAAAAGAGTGTGGATGTATGAAATAAAAAATATAATTTCTTTTTTTTAAAATTTATTTATTTATTGAGGATTTCTGCCTCCTCCCCGCCACCGCCTCCCATTTCCCTCCCCCTCCCCCGATTAAGTCCCTCTCCCTCATCAGCTTGAAGAGCCATCAGGGTTCCCTGACCTGTGGGAAGTCCAAGGACCGCCCACCTCCTGGAAACAACCTAGATGCCCTTCAATAGAAGAATGGATGAAGAAAGTATGGAATATATACATATTAGAGTACTACTCAGCAGTAAAAAATAAGAACTTCTTGAAGTTTGCGTACAAATGGATGGAAATAGAAAACACTATCCTGAGTGAGGTAAGCCAGACCCAAAAAGAGGAACATGGGATGTACTCACTCATATTTGGTTTCTAGCCATAATTAAAGGACAGTGAGCTTATAATTTGCAATCCTAGAGAAGCTAAATAAGAAGGTGAATCCAAAGACAAACATATAGGCATCCCCCTGAATATTAACCTTCATCAGGCGATGAAAGGAGACAGAGACAGAGACCCAAATTGGAGCACCGGACAGAAATCTCAAAAAATAATAATTTCAAATGGCCACATTTTCACTGGACTTTTACTAGCCCTTTGGTTTGAAATGAAGTTTCTCTTTCAAAGTTATCTGTAATGGCTGATTTTAATGGTTCAAAGTGGCCTAAGTCATATTCTGAAGTCTTAATAGAGACAGGAGAAACTGAGCTCACAGTTGTTGAGAGCCATACCTATCAATACTTACAGAGTACTGTTTTAAAGGTACTTAGCATTTTTATTTATGAAGACATGACTACCCCAAAAATATATTGGAGGACAGGAACTTGGCTCCAAGATGGTAGTGTTTTGTTTCAGCCATTTTTCTCTTGGTCAAACAGGCTCAACATTATACATGATATATAAACAAGTGATAGTTTTATGACTATTTTTAACCAGGCATAACATTATACATTAATTCTGTTTTTAGTAAGGAATTCAAAAGAGGATTCACTATTGCCAGTGAATAAGAACATAACAGATAACAGGTACAGATTCTTGACGAAATGAGGTCATAGATTATTTTGAAACAGTGTTTAACTAGCAGTTTTTGTTATTGTTGTTGTTCTTGGTGGTGGTGGTGGTGGTGGTTGTGTGTGTGTCTGTATGTGTGTGTGTATTGATCTACTAAATTGGCTTCCAAGAATTTTCTTTGTTTTTTCAATTTTTTTGTTTACTTGCTGAAGTGTATATACAATACAAAGAAATCATAACTGTCCTCGTTTTTTCTTTGTCACCCTCATCACTGTCCCCTTTTACCTCTTTTCTTCTTCTGATACCCCACTAAGTCCAATGATAGCTGCATCCCCATGAGGATGGGTCAATCCACTGGAGTGTCATAAACCCATCTGTGGCTACTCTTTAAAAAATTAATGAGGCTGATGAGGGAAGACAGTATTTTAAAGTACTCCTCCTAGTCCTTAACCTCCTATATTTATCTAGTGCGTCTTCCCTGAGCCTTAGTGGAGGTGGTGATACGGATAAAATGTCTGATACTTTGAAAGATGCTTGATTAGTAAAAGTTTTAGGATTTTTGTTGTTGTTGTTCTTTTTCTTACCTAGAAAGATTACTTAATACATTTTAATTTTTTTCATATGCAAATTATCAAAACTGTTTTATAAAATTCTAAGCACTAGTAATGGAAGTTTATATCCAAAGCTGCAGCACAGAACTTTAAAATACAGTTAACACTCATATTTATAAATTTAACTAACTATAATGAAATACATCTCTCAGTAAATTGTTAGGAAAATTCCAAGCAATTCACTCCAAACAGAAATTCAGATTTAGGGAAACAAACAAGCAGAAACTAAATAAGTAACAATATATAATTAATTGGCTAATGTCTACAATCAAGTCTGCCATTTTTGTTTATAGTAATTAATTTTGTACATTATTATTCTTTGTAACTACATAATAAATATTTAATATATAATGACTTATAATACTTTAAAGCTATTGAAAATTAAGTTAGTTTTACAAGATGCTGTTGGGTAATAAAATATTATTTTAAAATTTTTCTTAGAATAGATGAGATTTGTTAAGGTAGGACTGAATGTGTCATCTTTTTCCATGAGCTTTCACTTACCGTTGAGATTTACCATTACCAAAAACTGCTTAGAATCTTCCTAGGTGACTCTGTAATATTCTGAATCACATGAACAGAGAATAGATCGATACTTTTATTTCACACATTAGAACTCTAGGATTAAAGTTTTTCAGAAATTTAAAACAAGTTTCTGAATTTCATTTACATAGATACACTTAAAGTCCTTTTAACCCTAACCTAATGTTAATCCATTTCCTCAAGAGCAAGTGTAGTGTAGACCAAAGTAATCGTCCTGAACGAGCACTTTGTCTGATTAAGCTCTCCAAGTGTTTTCATAGAAATCCACTTTATCAGGAAACAATATTCCAAGAAATGGTTTAAACGTTCTTTTTGCTATTGCCACTTGAATGCTATTGGTCCTGGAGGAAAAGCTTAAAGAGATATAAAAAGTTAATTAGATATAGCACATGCAAACGATTATGATTACTTAATTAGCAGAATCCCTTAAATTGGCACAATATGCAATCGAATATGGGGCTTAATGACTTTGTTATTAATCAATTCTTAATGTAAATAGTTTGAAGCTCTTGTTGCTTTGTAGTGTTCATTATAAATAGTCCCTGTGGGAATCACAAGTTTATTTCATTAAAACTTGTGCTGGCTGCTAATTGCTGCTAGGAAACACACACAAATTAATTGTGTTGTAGAAGCCAATGATGTAAATTTACAAGGTTCTGGGCGGATTGCTGGGGACAGCTGTGTTGGAGATCATTCTACTCTACCAGGATAGGGAGTACACAATAGCTGGTGACACGATCATGTTTTACATAAATGACAAATGGTGACAAACTATTATACTCCCAGATGTTAAAAAAGGTAAAAGAATGTTTGAAAATATGTTTGTTTTTGCTAATTTGGATATATTTAGACTAGGAACAATTAAATTGTAAGTATTTGGCAAGAATAAATTATGACTATAAACTTGGTAGTTTTTAAAAGACACATTGAATTATAAAATACAAAAATAATATAATCTTCCTTGTAACTAACATCTCAGTAATCTATGTGTGTACATACATGTGTGTGTGCATGCATGTGTGTAGCATATTGTCAATGAATGTATTTGCTTGGTCAGATCCTTAGAGATGCCCGAGGTTGAAATGAGTGCTGGGAGTCATATCAGAGGAGCAGCAGGTAGCAATTGAAGTTCAGGTGTCAGTCCACCAGGAGGAAAATCCCTGATTGGTGAATCTCTGATAGGCCCAGAGGACACAGACCCTGGAATATCTTTTGCTTTTGCTGTGCCTTTACATGTTTGCTGTTGTTATCTTACTCTAGTATCTGGCGTGATGTGGCTGGGCATGGGGAGATTCCCATTGACTATAATGAAGTGTGTTTATCTCACGGAAACATCTCATTCTACGGGACAATTTTACCTGTGGATAATTATGAAGATGTTTTCTTCTTAATCTGTACTTTCTAAATGTTAACAATAAGGTTAGTTTAAATAGTTCTGGTGATTAAAAATATAAACAAAATCCGGGCGGTGGTGTCACACGCCTTTAATCCCAGCACTCGGGAGGCAGAGGCAGGCGGATCTCTGTGAGTTCGAGACCAGCCTGGTCTACAGAG
>NW_004949217.1:182874-189196 GCF_000317375.1 Microtus ochrogaster | reverse complement strand
TATATATATATATATATATATATATATATTTACAAGGAAGTTTCACACTGATACAATACGAGTTTCTATTGAGGAGTCATATAAACTGTGACTTAGGTTAATGATTAGAAAAAATAGAAAAAACAATTGAGTCCCAGTTAACCTAACTAGCTTAAATTCTTTTAACCTTAATGTTGGGAGATGTGTTCATGGGTTTTGGAGTACATAGCAGCTGAAACAAAGCTTTAAGGACTACTGAGAACTCAAGAACAATGCCAATGGATTTTTGATCCTACTGCACGTACTGGCTTTAGGGGAGCCTAGGCAGTTTGGATGTTCACCTTACTAGACCTGGATGGAGGTGGGGGTTCCTTGGACTTCCCACAGGTCAGGGAACCATGATTGCTTGATCAGGGGAGGGGGAGGGAAATGGGAGGCAGTGGCGGGGAGGAGGCAGAAATTCTTAATAAATAAATTAATTAAAAGAAAGAATAACTTGGATTTGGTGGACAGTGATGGCACATGCCTTTAACCTCATCATTCGGGAGGCAGAGACAGGTGGATCTCCATCAGGTGGTTTGAGGCCAGCCTGGTCTACTAAGTGAGTTCCAGGACAGGCTCCAAAGTTACAGAGAAACTCTGTTTTATAAAAACCGAGAGAGAGAGAGAGAGAGAGAGAGAGAGAGAGAATAACTTGGAGTTACACTAAGATATTTTTGTCAAATAGCTTTTAGATGAAAAACCCAAGAAAATATTAGAAGATTTGAGTCTGAAAAACACTCTTGTAGTAATTTTAGGTGCTGTATTTACATCTTTGATCTATTTCAGGTAGATGTTCTATATGAAAACACAGAAGGATGGGAATTTCATCATTCTGAATTCATATTTTCAGTTTTTAGGAAACTAAAAATAGAAGAGGCAAACATTTTTCTTAATACCATTTTTAAAATCTATGGATGATATGCATTAACCTCTTAGTTCTCTCTTCCATTTAGTCAACATTGTATATTTTATTTAAAACTACTCAACTCTACATTTAAATAAATTCACTTCTATATGTGAATTATATCATAATATAATGAATTTAATAATTAAAAATAACAATAAATAAACACAATCAAAATATACATTTACAAATGGTAAAATTATTTTTCTACCCATATAAAAGAATGATTGGTTTTATTGTGCAGGGTTCAAACTTAAGGCCTTGTGAACACTACTATTACTGTTACGGAACTAATCTCCATCACATTGGCCTACAGTATACCTGTGGATCATTTTCTTGACTGAGAACTGATGAGGCAGGGCGGCCTACTGGGGCAGTTCTCTCCCTGTTGAGTTTGGCCTGGGCTGTATAAGAAAACTAGCTGAGCTGAGCAAGTCAAAGGAACCAAGTCAGTAAACAGTCTTCATCCTTGGTTTGTGCCTCAAAATACTGTTTTGACTTTCTTCCTTGGCCTCTGTAAATCATAAACTCTAAAATGATATGAAACAAACCCTTCTGCCAATGGGGAAAAAAAACGGGTTTAGTATTAACGCTTCTATGCACATATTTTTTCTTGTGTATGCTGACAAGAGAGATATATTAATCTCTCTCCTGTAGCATGCATGTACACATAAAAATCTGTATATATGTTTGTTTATTTGTATGTGAGATTTCAGGTGCTTTTTATGTTTATTCTTTCAATGATACCTATTTTCCTACTTTTGACAATAAATGTCACACTTGGAGGAAGTGTGTCCCTGCCAGCTTTGAGGTCTCATATATCTTCAAACCAGTTTTAGAGTATCAGACAACCCGCTGCTGTCTGAGGGTCAAGATGTAGGACTCTCAGCTTCTTCTATAGCATTATGTTTTCTGAATGTCACCATGTCACACCATGAAGATAATGGACTCAATCTCTGAAAATGTAAGCCACCCAATAAAATATTTTTTAGAAGAGTTGCAGTGATCATGGCATCTCTTCACAGCAATAGATACCATAACTAAGACACCATACCATAGTTAATATTAATAATAATCTTTTATATAATATTTTGCAACTATATGTGTGAATCTTTAAGAAAAATTAGACTAGCATAGTTCCTAGTTTCAAAACTAGGAATAATTTATTTTCCTTTTTCCTCCTGAACAGATATGCATAAGCATGCATGCATGTACAACACACACAGACACACAATGAAAGTGTAAATAAATTCTTTTAAAGGAAAACAAGCAAGTGATCTGTCCAGTGATTTATTAAAAGAATAGGTGTAATTGATCACAAATACAAGAAACTGAAAATATGATTATCCACCAGCATTTAAATAAAACCCATAACAAGGTACCATATCACACCAAGTAGAATGACTATTATCAAGTACATAAAATAATAAGATGGCTAATGTCTTAGGGTTTTCAACTGTTGTGAATAGACATTATGACCATGGCAACACTTATAAAGCAAACATTTTAATGGGGGTAGTTCCCTTACAGTTTCAGAGGATCAGTCCACTCAGGGTGAGTACCATGGCAGCGTGCAGACAGATATGTTGCTGAAGCTGAGAATGCTACATCTTGCACATGACAGGAAGTTGACTGATTGTCGTACTAGGGAAGCTTGAACAAAAGAGACCTCAAAGTCCAACCTGACAGTGACACATTTGCTCCAATAAAGCTACACCTACTCCAACAAAGCCCCACCTCCTGATAGTACCACTCCGTATGAGATTATGGAGTCAATTACATTCAAACCACTACTGCAAAGGATGTGGATCAAGGAAACTTTCATTTATTTCTGGTTCTGGATACTGAACTAGGAGCCTTAAAATGTTAGATGAGCACTCTAACTCTGAAAGGAAACTCTTACACATATGTGGTAAAAGAATAAATTAGTAATCACATTGTACATTCAAGTGACTCTCTTTTAGATATCATGTATAAGATAGAAACTCAGAGGAGTCCAACAAAATGTAGAAAAGTGGTTTCTGGAGTCTGGGAAAATCACATGGTAAAGAGAGTAGTAAGTAACAGGCCCCATCTAACTATGATGGACAAACATAGAGAGAAATAATAAGTAGTGATTCTTTATAAATTAAGAAAGGAACTATAATTTACAATAATAAATTTGTATATTACATGCGTTATTAAAGACAAAACATAAAATCGTATAATTGTCAATTACCCAGATTGGAGTATTATATACTGTGTACATGTGGTATTACAATAAATCCTATAAATCCATACATTATTACACATTATTCAAAAGCAATGAACTTTCAACAAAAGAGCAGGGAATTTTAGTGATTTCTAGAAGAAAAATATGTTAATTCCTTCCCTACTCAAGCAGGATGTATTTTACCAAGGTGTGGACAGGTTTTAGTTCTATAAGAAATAGCAGCAGGAAGACACTTTTAAGCTCACTGTAGCACGATTAATAAAAACTCAGAGGAAAAGATATAGCCCAATAAAATCAATTTTAAAAAGTTTAAAAAATGAGAGATAGATATTGGGGCTGAACCTGAAGACCAGAAATGGCAAAGTAGCCAGCCACTGGCTGTTACCTCGACCTCAGTACAAATAGTGATCCTGCTTCCAGAGGATAATAGAGCATCTCAGAATGTGACTGAGCCAGAGGGCTATCTCCTCATGTTTTATAACACTCTCTAGGTCTGTGATTAAAGGCATACAACACTACTGCCTGCTTGCTGTGGCAAGCTAGTGTGCCTTCTGGGATTATGGTGTGTGTCACTCCCTGGTCTATAAGGCTGGCCAGTGGGACTGTTTTACTTTTCTGATCCTCAGGAAAGTTTTATTTATTAAAATACAGGTAAAATGCCACTACACCTCACTGTGCTATGCACATCACAACAACTTCTGTTCTGCAGTGCATAGCTTGGACATCTCCTTATTTGAAATTGTATTTTTATGTCTATAATTGAAAAGACTTTTACTATATTCTGTATGATGTAACTAATTTCATATATATTTTCTAAAACTCCTATAGCATGACTCATAAAAACCCAGAGACAGATATTGGGATTCAAGCTGAAAGATCAGAGAAACAAAGCAGCCAAACCACTAGGGAACTCTTAACCCTATGAAATCTTCTGACTGAAAAGAGAGCCAATTCCTGTCTTATCCTGTTTTGTAGAGCTGGTATTAATACCAGCTTTAGTGCTGGTATTAAAGGCATGCACCACCACCACCCAGCCTCTATGGCCAACTAGTGTGGCTGCTAGGATTAAAGTGTGTGCCACCACTGCCTGGCCTAATTGACTGACTAGTGTGACTAGCTTTGTACTCTGATCTTCAGGATAGATCTATTTGTTAGATCATAAAGAAAATGTAACTATAAACTCCTAATGCAGTGGACTTCATGAGATTCACATTCCTCCTTTCTTTGCATGTCTGTGTCCAAAATGTAGTTCATGTCAAGTAATAGAGCATCTTTTTCTCTCTACTGGGATAGGGAACGTTTTGAGCTGCTCTCAGATGCTAAAAGTCAAGTTGTGTTTTACAACACATTCATAATTACTAGAATCCCAATTCAACCTTTCTTTGGGATTAATTTATGGCTATATATATTGGAAAGTGAAAAGTAGAAATTTATGTAGAATCTTAGGTTGGATAAGAGCCATGATTCTAGTTGTAAATGTTCAGTAATGAGAAAAATAACTAAATATCCTCAGTACTGAAAATAATCACATCATCTATTTTATGTCTCCAAAGAATATATTGGTAGATTTGATTATATTGGATTATATTGATTATAAGTAGATCTTTAATGCAGCTAATTATTTTCAATTCCATTCAATACATTTATAATTTCCTGTGAAATCTTCAGTTTCTTTGCCTATTAATTATCTATGAAAATAACTATGCAGTTTTATATGATCAGTATTCAGAGGAAGAAAAAAGCTTGAGCTACTTGTTTTCATATTACTTATTGTTTTTAGAATATACAGACAATAAAACCCATTTGCTTATGGGTTTCTTGTACAAAAGAAACTACTAAACATTGTAATAAAAAGGATACCATATTATTTTTCACCAAATTCATATTGTTCCTCCTGACTGTTACGATCAGTCATGTAGTCTTGTCATGTGATTGAGTTTCCTTTGTTATATCTTTAGCTTTCAGGCCTGGCCAGTAGCATACAAATAAAGCATAATTATTCTATGTTCTTCTCACTTTCATACTAATTTTGAATTGTGAGTAATGAGAGTAGAAAGATCCTAGTAGGCTTTACAGACACAAATTGGACATGGCAACCTGTTCCATTAGACCGGGACCCTGTGTAACATGAACAGGATAGTTATGCCACTGACTACTGACGAGCCTCTGAGGAAGACACATTCACCTAGTGTGTGTGAGGTCCATTTGGTATGCCATTGCAGTTATGCGCTGTAGTAAGTTGTTATTGATATTGGACGGTTAGAAATGTATTTCAGTGCAATAAAGTAGAGGGGACCTGAACAAAGGGAGGAAGAATGCATTTATCTTGGGAAAGAAGAGAGCTACTGCCACAGTGAGAACTTACTAAGAAGAAGTTAGGCAGGAGGTGGGTTGTTTTGCCTTCCAAGTCTGAAGAAAGGAGATTAAAAAGGTACTGTGGAGCTGTATTATACAGGGATGGGTAAAGCTTTTCATCTCATTCTGATGACAAAGAGATTAATAACTGAGCATGGGTGGCTGGCTTATCCTGGGACTCTAATATTTTATTATAACCATTTGTTATCATTTTCCTTCTGAACACTGCTTTCCCTGCATGTCATCAATCTAGATATGTCATTTCGTTCATGTCCAGTATAATTAAAAATGTGTCTTTTAAGACTTCTTCTTTGATCTATGTGTTTCATGTAAGTTTGTTGATTGTTAAATATTAGAGGGAGCATTCCGTATAATTTTTCAGAACTGATTTTAATTTAATAATCACCTGTGAATATCTTTAATGTGATTTCTATTAATTTACATTAGTTAATACAAGAATATTGAACATCATTGAACTTGAGTCACGTTAGTTGTGTACATGATATATGATTTCATACCCCTAATAAGAAGTTGAACACTGTAAACAGTGGGCATTTTGGATGTGTTTTTAAATTCAATTTATAAGTGTTTATTGAGAATTTTTCCAACTTTGTTTATAAAGACTATTGGCCAACAAATTTCCTTTGTGCTGTTTTTGTGTGGTTTTTGTATCGTACTGATACTGACTTCACAAAAAGATTTAAGACATGTTCCTTCAGTTTCAAGTTTGTAGAATAATTTGAAGAATTCTGGCATTAGTTCTTCTTTGAAGAGCTGAAAGAATTCTGCTGAATCCATCTGGACCTTCGATTTTTTTTTTTTTTTTTTTT
>NW_004949217.1:105879-182774 GCF_000317375.1 Microtus ochrogaster | reverse complement strand
CTGGAACTAGCTCTGTAGACCAGGCTGGTCTCGAACTTACAGAGATCCGCCTGCCTCTGCCTCCCGAGTGCTGGGATTAAAGGCGTGCGCCACCATAATTACATCTTTAATTCTGTTTGAATTATGAGTCTCCTTAAGTAGCTTATTTCATCTTAGTTTAACTTTATGGGTTGTGTATCTCAAGAAATTCATCCTTATTTTAGGTTTTCTACTTGGGTAGAATTCAGATTTTTAAGTATATATTTATGATTCTCCAAATTTCCTTGGTTTCGTTTATAGTGTTTCTCATTTAATCTCTGCTTACATTATATTTTAATCCTCCACCTTTTGGTTAATTTGGCAAAAAGGTTTCATAATTTTGTGGGTTTTCTCTAAGAGCCAACTCTTTGTTTTGTTGGGTTTTTTATTTGTTATTTATTATTTATTGATTTAAGTTCCAAGTTTGATTAGTTCTTCCTCTCTACCCATTTTGGGTATTATTTAATCTTTCTTTTCTGAGGCATTCAACTGTGCCTAACTAGTAGAAGATTTCTCCAGTTCCTTTTGATGTAGGTACTTAGTGCTGTAACTTTCTTCTTAGAACCGACTTCACCTTCATAATGTCCCATACAGTGTTTTCATTTCCATTTAATTCTAAACTGTTTTAAATTTCTCCCAAGGCTCAGGAATCTCTACAGACAAGATGGCATGCATATTGTGAAAGCTAGAGGTTATAGATGACTCTAAGAGCACAGTATCATCCAGTCACTACAGGTTGGTCCATACGTGGAGTCAGGAACAGTACAGCCTGTACAAGACCTGTACAGGCTCAAACAGGCAACAATCCCAGCACTGAGAAGGGGAAGTGTACACAAAATTTCTCCAATGGAATGTCACTGTGCTAAGTGACTAAGCACAATCAAAGGCTGCTTCCACCCTTGAGTAGTTAGCCAACACAAAACAGACTCGATGTTTTCTTTGCTTGTTTGGTTATTTGTTTTGCTTTTACATCCCAGCCAAAAATTTCCCTTCATCCCCTCTTTCCAGTTCCTCTCCCAAACCTGCTCCTGCCATCTTTTCCTTTTCCACTGCTTCACTTCAGATGGATATCAGTCAGCCATGGTATATCAAGTTGCAGTGAGATTAGGCACCTCCTCTATTAAGGCTGGATGCGTCAATCTAGTAGGAAGAATGGGTCCCAAAAGGAGACAAGAGAGTCATATACAGCCTTTGCGCTCACTGTAGAAGATCTTGTTACACAAATGTAACATATATGCAAAGAGCCTAGGTCAGTCTCATGCCGGCTCCCTGGTTGTTGATTATGTTTCTGTGAGCCCAGATGAGCTCAGGTTAGTTGTCTCTGGGCTTTCTTGTTCTGTCCCTTATACCACCATGTCCTGTAATTCTTCCTCTCCCTCTTCCACAGGATTTCCAGATCTCAGCCTAATATTAGGCCATCAGTCTCTGCATCTTTTTCCAGTAGTTACTGCATGAAACATCTCTGATAACAGTAGGGCTAGGCATTAAACTATGACTATAGCAGAATATCATTAAGAATCATTTCATTGGCTTTTTTCCCCACTTGGCTTCTACCCTACGTCTCTGGGATGTCCTGCTTCTGGTCCTGACCCTCAGGGGTGACCTTCCTCTCAGGGTATGGGTTTCCAGCTGTGCTATATCATTAGTTGGAAATTCCCATAATTTCTTTGCCATATTTATCCCAGCACATCTTGTAGGCAGAACAAGTTGTAGGTTGAACGGTTTGTGGTTGGGTTGGTGCCTCAATCCCTCTCTTAAAAGTCTTGCCTGGTACAGGCGATGGCTAGAACAGGTTCCAGATCCCTTAGTGATAGGAATTTTAGCCATGGTCATCCGTGTAGATTCTTGGTAGTTTCCATTGCCCTAGGTTTCTGGTTCATTCCAGAGAGTCTAGTTCCCCAAATTCCAGCTGTCAGCTATCTCACCCAATACTTGCTTCCTCCAATCTCCCCTAACCTGATCGCTCCTGTTCCCATCCCCACTTCCTGTTCTAGTTCCCTCCTTCCTTCCACTGGTAATGTCCATTATATTTCCCCTTCACATTGAGATTCATACATTCACCTTCTGAGCCCTTCTTGCTTTAGATTTCTGGGTCTGTGCATTGTAGCTTGGTTATCCTTTACTTTATGACTAATATCCATATATGAGTGAGTATATACCATGTTTATCTTTGTGGGTCTGAGTTACCACATTCAGGAATAATTTGTTGTTGCTGTTCTATCCATTTGCCAGAAAATATCATGTTATCATTGTTTTTAATAGCTGAGTAATACTTCACTGTGTTAATATACCCCATGTTTGTTTGTTTGGATTTTTATCTTTTGTTGAGAGAAGAGGGAGAGGGAGATGTAGTTGGGTGAGCACAGAGATGGAGAGACTATGGGTAGGAATTTGGGAAGACAAAATAATATGATCATAACATACTCCATGGAAAAAATAAATAAGAATGAACTTTAAACCACTGTAAATATGTATTTCTGCACAAATAGAGCCTCAGATGGACAGGTTTTCCTATGTTTTTGGGATTTTTGACTGTTCTTTTAATCAATTATGGAAAGGAGAATGTTGACATCTTTCCAATTATGGTTATAGATATTTGTTTCCTTTATAGTCAACCAAAAATCTGTCTTTTGGAAAACGGACTGCTTTTACATAATGTAATATCCATTTTTATACTTGATAATATACTGTATTCTGAAGTCAGCTTTATCTTGTATTAAAATAGGTCATCTAGTTTTTTTTTACTACTATACATGTGACATATTTATAGGATGTTTGAGGATTTGAAGCCTGATCAGAAAAATGATATGGCTAAGAGGTGGCAGATTTATGTGGTGACTTTTTGGAAATCTTGCATTTTATATGTAAGCAAGTGCCTCCTTCAAACCCAATGCAGAAGTGCAATGTGAAGGGCAGCTCAGGAGTTCTCAATGAAGAAAGAATACAGAGGAAAGGCCCTGTATCAACTTGATGTTACTCAGGGGAATGGCAGAGAGTCCAGAAGGGCAGCAATGGCTTAAGGTCTTTATAACTATGGCTGATCTATTGTGAAGAGTGAAAATCTGAGCATTTAGGAAATATAAAAAGCAGGTAAGTTCTATATGGCAAGAACTCTGCTTGTTTGTTAAAAATAAATGGATGTGCAAGTAATAAAGTTTCCCACTGGTCAGCTTTTGATCTAATCAGTTTCAGCATGTACTGAGGAGGGGGAAAACCTGAGGCAGTGGTGGATGGGTTGAGTTTGCAAAGGCCATCATTTCACCTCATTTTTGGAAGAGGTTTCCCCCAGTGCAATCTGTTCTTATAACTTTAAAATCTACTTTGATCTATAGGGTTTAAATTTGGAATTTTTGATACAGTATTTTGAAGATGTAGAATCACTCAGAGTCCCCAAGATCATTCCAAAGAATGAAATCTGGGAGAATAAGGAAGCTACAGGAAGGCTTGGATTAGTTCTACAACTTTCATTCACAGTACAACATGGTTCATGTTCATGGCTACTTGCAAAAACTGGTCTTTTTTTTATCTACCCACATACACCAAATTTTGTTTATTAGTGTAGAAATTCCTCTCTACCCAGGTTTTAGTTTAGATCTTTCAGGAAAAAACTGGACCTCAAAGTAACAGAGATGAATCTTGTTTTCTCCTTTAAGGGAAATATGATATCCTCCTAGAATTTTATCTTATTTATTTGCTTGTGTTAATCACTACTGATGCAAACCTATGAAAAGGGCAGAGGAGTTCCTAGACTGTGAGTATAGTGGCAGCTCGCTGCTATTTTCTTGAAGCCTACATGAGTGCACCTCACAATAGTTCCCCATCACTCTCATTCCATTGTCTTTAGGGGTACTATAGTTTAATCTAAAAAATGCCTACTGGTGATCACCAAATGTCCTTGACATTTTCTGAGGTATTTACAATGTTATAAAGCATATCAGAATACTTTGAAGGCATTTGATGCCCATCTTTTATGAATAAAAAGTTTTAGCATAATAATGAGCAGAAATTTTGTTTTTGTTTTTGTTTTCTTTTTTTTTTCTTTTTAGAAGCTATACAGCAGTTGGGGTGCACAGATTTGTGATTAGCAATAAGTGTCTGGTTTTTTATTATCTTTACTTCATGTCAAAGTGATTTGAGTTTTTATTTTTTGTTCAATAGTATAGGTCTTAGAAATTGGAATCGGGTTTGACCATCAGTGTTAGTGTTCAGTGAACTTGATTAATGGAACATATATATTTTCATACGAGGGAACATTCAAATAATCCTTTCCGTTTTAATCATACTCTCATTTTAGCACAGAATATATTACATCGTTAACTTTTAAAATACTTCTCTACTTCCTTATACCTACTGCAATTCCCCTTTATTGTAAAGTTGAGGGGGTCTGCGGGTTTAGATATGTATACTTACACCAACATCTATATCACCATTTTATGTACAGAGATATTCAAATGTACAGAGTTGGCATCAACTTTTATTTGGAACTAAGTCCTTGATAATTTTCAATATTGCTACATTTATCCCAAATAATTGAATTTTAAATACTGTAGAAATTTTCTTTCACATCTCTGTATTTATGTACTTGCTTACTTTTTAATTCACGGACATAGGTTCTTGTAAAAAAAATGATATAATGCTGATTGACACCAGCTACAATCAATGGCGCATTCTTTCATAGCAATGGGCAGCCATGTGTAAACCCTGCATTTCCTAGAGAATACCTGATGACTGAACTTTGAAAAATCATTTTTCATAGGTTTTTTTTTTCCTCAGAAGAACATGTAGATAAGTTAGAGTCGAGATTGGGATAAACCAGCTTTCACTTTAAAACCTGATATTGAAAGCCATGTAGCATTAATATTTTTCTTATTCTTAATTATAAAATTAACTATGTGTATGGAAGTTGTTCAGTGGGATAATAGTCTTCTTATGCATGTTAATAATCTTGATAGTAAGTAAGAAAGATGTCACCAGAGAACACGAGAGAAAAAGAGAAAGATAGATAGAGAAAAAGTTCATGGTTTGATGTCAAAAAAGTAAAAGAAAATAATATGACTTTGCTATCTATAAAGAAAGAAGAAATCATTCCTAATTCAATTTCCAGAGATCATAATAGAATGTTAAGCAACAGAACCAGAGCTGGCCATGCCCTATCTGTTGCACTGTTATTCCTCTCTCTGCATGGCAGTTGCTCTTCCAACAGAGAAGGAAGCATCATCACTAAGATTTACTAAGCACTATCTGAGGATAAAGGGATCACTTGCATTATATCTAACGATTCTTTATAAAAGTAATCAGGTAGAGTTTGGGGTTTAAATTCGGTTAGCTCAGTAGTCTTGTGAGCACTCCTTTGAAAGGGCTTACAAAATGCCCTGTTGACTGTTAGGCTTTGAAGCTGTTCTTTCATTATATTGATAAAACCTTTAACAAGAAATAACTTTGCAGTTTAGAATATGTATTGGTGCTCTGTATAAATGTATTTTCTTTCAGAAATCACACACCTATGAAGTTCCATTGACTAATGAGTCAAAAGCAAAGCAAATGCATAAGAGGAAAGTAAAGGACTCCCAGTCTCTAAAACTTACACAGTGTTCAAAGACAGTCGATATGCTTCATTGCATGAGTGTTCGATTAAAGCATACCGGCAAGCATGCCTGATAACAAAAATATAAGTTATGGGAAAGGATCCATAATAATCAAGAGCATATGAATGCCAATACTCTCATATTTATACAATACAAACTATCTCTACCCCACTCCTCTCTGAGCTCTTTACTACCAGACAATGGGGATTCATATTTGCATAATCGTGAAATGTTAATGGTCAGACTTCTGATATCTTAGTTCAACAAGTAAATCAATCACACCTTTCAAAATAAACTTAGTAGTCTAATAGCTACATACTAACTTTTAAAGGGCAAAAAATGTAAATAGAAAGCGTTATGCATAATTTATACATAAAAATAAATATGCTGCAAATGCATAACCTCAGAATGTCAAATTGATAAATATTTCAAAAATATAAATTCTTATGTTTTTCAGTATTGCAGCAAAACCATGTTCCAATATTTTTCTAGATATTCTAATATATTCAGCTAAAGTACAAAAATAATTACAACACTTCAAAAACTATTTTAAAATAGTTCATCTTTTAAAATGCTTCAAGAAAATATGTCAGGTGGCTGGAGAGATGGCTCAGAGGAATAGAGCACTGGCTGCTCTTCCAGAAGTCCTGAGTTCAATTCCCAGCAACCACATGGTGGCTCACAACCATCTGTAATAAGATCTGGTGTCCTCTTTTGTACTGCAGGATACATGAAGGAAGAAACCTATGTACATAATAAATAAAAATCGTTAAAAAAAAGAAAATATGTCAGCACATGGGCCTCCTCTGAAGAGCTATTATTAATTGTTGATGGCTGTTTTGGGTGGAAGAGCCAGTTTTCTTTACACTGTGATCCCTGGTTGGTTGATGACACTCCAGTGAATGGCCTCATACATATATGTATATAAATATATCATGACTGAACTCGATGGGTTATAAGAAAACAAGAAAGAAAGCAAAAAGAGGATGTGATGTTGAAAAAAAAGACATGACAGGGAGACCCAGGAGAGCGAGACATGGATAGTGGGACTAGATGTGATTCAAATACATTGTATAAACACATGTATGAAAATTCCAAGAAAAAGAATATCATCTACATGTGATACGTGTGACTTCAGCATTCTATATTTTTTATAGGTATGTGAGCATGCAGGTCCATGTCTCCGTGTTCCTGAATGTGGAGGCCACAGGAGAATGCTGCATTTCTGCTTCTATAGCTGTATTGTTTGGAGACAGTTTCCAACTAAAGCAGAGGTGGCTGTTGCATCTAGGCTGACTTGTCACTTAGCTCCTGTATCCACATGCAATTACTTTTAATGTTGAGGCTATAGAAACTTACACTGGCTTTTTATATGGGTGTTAGGGATCTGAATTCATATCCTCATGTTTGTGAAGCAAGTGTTTTTACCCAATGAACCGCTTTAACTGTATATTAAGAACTGTTTTGTCATTTTAAAATGCAAAAATTATCATAAGTCACCCATTCCACAAGCATTCATTATACATCTTCAGGGTACTCTATAAAGCAGTAGGGACTAAACAGTAAAAACAATTACAGATAGCCAATTTAATGATTTCACATATTATGCAACGTTCCTATGTGTGTACACCACACACACAGATACACAGACACACAGACACACAGACACACAGACACACACACACACACACAATGTTCAGGGGTAGCCAGCACTATGAAAAAGTTAAGTGAGGTAAAGGAAATGTAGAGTGATAGCGGTGATTGAGCCTTTGCTTTTTAAAATTGGCATAGTTCATTGTAGAGTCTCTAAAAGTGAATCTGCAAAAATCAGAATGTGTTGAGGTGAGATGGAGCTTGCTCATTTCAGAAATTGCTTCATTTCTTCGCCCTCAAGCACTATTATCTGCTAGGCTATAGGACTTAATGCAGGCAGTGTTTATTATAATCATCGATTTGATACTCTCAAAGTTCCCCTTCATTCCAGTCTGATATATGTGTTCAAGTGACAAAACACTCACGTTTGAAACCTATTCACTTATCTTACTTTAGAAAGGCATGACAAAGCTTTGTTCATCTAAAGCACCATGGCACTCAGTGAGAAGTGTCTCCGTGAAAATACTAGGCTGAAATTTAGCATATTTATCTTCACATTTTTTCTCATAGAAACACAAAAGTATATAATCAATCATGGTAACTCTGTGATGAGGCATATCAAGACTCTTATTAAGTTCGAGAAAGAATTGTACATTTGTGGAAGAAGCCCCTCTCAAGGGTGTCGTGAAAATTCCTTGTCATCATAGGATGTACTATTAAACAGTTGAGCCTCATCAGTTTGAATTCAGGCTAAAACATATTAAGGGTAGTTTATACTTGTGAACAATCATTGTCTGAGCAACCAAAACATATCCTAGAGTTTCCTAACTCATCTTTATAATTTCAGTGGAATTTCAAGAGGGTGAAACCACTGTCTTTTTTTCCAATAACTGAATTAGGGCTGGCAGAATTAGTTGCATTGCCCCAGGTTAATCAAACTCTTAGGAGCAGAGCTGGTTAGAGAACTGAGCCTCCAGAATTCTCCCAAGAATCAAGTTGGGGAACTGTTGCATTAGAAGGTGACTGTGCATCATGTCATTACCAGAGGCAGAGAGGTAAAAATAAAAAATGGCCTCTGTCAAAGCCTAGTCGTCTTTCTAAAGGCGACTTTCTCAGGGGTCACAAAATAGGCCTTTAAAAACTGCTTCCCCCTTTCCTTTGTATTCTTAAAGGAAACTGAAACTATAATGACATTTGGGAAAATCTTAGAACATGACTATACTAATTTTAAATATGTTCAAAATCAATCTTTTAATAGATTCTGTATACCATAACTCTGGACATTCCTTAGAAGCCATATGACATTAAATCAATATCTCAATGCCATGTTTGAGATACTTCATCTTGAGTTAGTGGTCAGGGAAACTCTAGAAATCCCCCAAACAATGCAGGTTCACTCCACCCTCTTAGCTACCTGCCACAATTACATGATGAGATCCTTTTGCTGAATACAGGACAAATTATGGTTGCAAGATGCAAAGAAATCCAGCTGGAACCAAGTTGGATGCTCCTTCCCCAAGAGCAGGCTTTGGTAGTACTAGGAGATGCTATGCTGCTGGAGTAGAGACACATCTGAGAGTTTGACCCAGTGAGAACTATGAACTGCAATGCCAATCTGTCAGGCAAGGTATGCAAAATAACTGTGCAATTGTGATATAACTAGTATTGGAATAAGCAACCACGAGAGAGAGAGAGAGAGAGAGAGAGAGAGAGAGAGAGAACAAAGGGAGGAGTTGTTTGGTGGTTTGAAAGATGGTTCAGTGGTTAAGAACACTGGCTATTCTTCCAGAGGACTCTGGTTATATTACCAGCACCAAAAAAGTAGCACAACTATCTGTAACTTCCATTTTAGGGGAACCAATACTGCCTTCTGACCTCTAAGGGTATTGTGCACACACATGATACTTAGAGATACATCAGGAAAAATATTCATGCATAAAAATAACAGAAATGAATTCAAAAGGAAGGAAAAAAAGAGAAGAAGAAAGTGACCCTGTTACTTAAACAGTTAACCAAAAAGAAAAAAAATGATATTAGATTATGGTATTGTATGTTAGAAGCATCACCTGTAGAATTAAGAGTATAGATCATTTAGACTATATTTTATTAAGTAGTGAATAGAGAAATAAATGTGTGGAATGGTCATGAATTTTCCAGGACATTTTGTTCAAAGTGATCACTTTTCTCTAATGGTAAAATAATGCCTTCTACATCAAGAAGGATAAAAAAGGAAATAATTAATTTTTTAAATTATATATTTGAATGTTAATGGTAGCCTGAAAGCTTAGCTCTCCAAGACTACCTCCAGGGTTCAAGGGAAAAGTCTACAGTGAAGCAAAACTGAAATTAAAGTTACCTTTTTCTTTTTTGTTTTTTTACTTTATAAATAATACCAATCAAGATTTCCAGTTCTTCCCCTCCTGCCACTTCCCTCCCACTCCTAAACACACCTTCCCCCTCTTATTGTCTATGCTACTGGGTTATATGTAGGAAGTGGTCCCCTGTGCCCATGCATTGCAGGCTACTTCCCACTTTCTCTTTTATAAAGTT
This sequence comes from Microtus ochrogaster, assembly GCF_000317375.1. NCBI lineage: Eukaryota > Metazoa > Chordata > Mammalia > Rodentia > Cricetidae > Microtus > Microtus ochrogaster. The sequence goes on along the minus strand of NW_004949217.1, from coordinate 173,028 downwards.
CAGTGTGGTCGGATTTATATTGAGGTCTTTAATCCATTTGGACTTGAGATTTGTGCATGGTGATAGATATGAATCTATTTTCATTCTTCTACAGGTTGACATCCAGTTATGCCAGCACCATTTGTTAAAGATGCTTTCTTTCTTCCATTATGTACCTTTAGCTTTTGTCAAAAACCAGGTGTTCATGGGTTTGTAGATTAATACCAGGTCTTCAATTTGATTTTTTTTTATGTGAGGAGCAACGACTCACATACATCATATGAGGGTCATTCTCTTTTATTCTTCTTCAATTCTAACTCTCTTGTCCTAATTGTCTATAATTCTCTATATCTCTTTAGTTTCAATTATGTAGTTTTAACCCTTTTGGTTTCAATTCTTTGTTTCCAAAGTCTCTCTTGCTTCTTTGTTCATTTAGCTTAAATACCATTTTTTATAGGAGGCTTGAAGCAAAAATAATAAAATAAAATAAAATAAAAACCTTACATCTCATGGACAAAGTGCATTCCTTGGGTAAGCAATAAGGAGCCGAGCCATTTACCTTGGCAATGCATAGGCAAGAATATAGTGCTTGGCACCTTCACAGGCAGTGGCATTGAAAATCTCTCAGCCCCTGATGAGACAGGCCAATAGTGCAAGCACATGCAAGTACATGCAAACTCACAGTGAGTAGGCAAAATTGGCCAAGACAATCTGTCAGAGAACCAAAAGCATGGGAAATAATCATGTACTCTCCTAGCCAATCATAACACACCAGCAGTGACTACCAATTTCCAAAGGACCAACCAGAAATGTTCCAGCAGCAGCTTAGTTTCCCTAACCCCATAAAAACCCCCAACCTGTTTCCAATGAAAAGCTTTTGTATTGGAATCTTCCAGAGTCTGTGTCTTTCTTTGATTTCGCGTTTTCTCACGCCTTGCCTGCTCAGGAAACAGGGACTGCATGCAGACAGCAGCAGCAAGAGGCCAGCAAAAGCTACACCCCAATATATATTCTCTTATCTTGTCTGCAATCCCAGAACACAAAAAATGGGGGAGCTCTGTGTCTTTGGCTACAAGGCCAGACCATTCTTTGTAGCTCTGTCTAATCGTGAGGCTTTATCCTCAGAAGTTGGACGTAAGTCTAATTTTCTTTGGACTTGATTAATTGATTGTTATTTGGTAACTAAACAATAAACAGTTGAAGCTTGAGTTTTATAACATAAACTGATGTTAGAAGTTTGTTTGTTTGTTTTGGTTTGTTTTGGTTTTTTTCGAGACAGGATTTCTCTGTAGCTTTGGAGCCTCCCTGGAACTAGCTCTTGTATACCAGGCTGGCCTCGAACTCACAGATACATGCCTGCCTCTGCCTCCCGAATGCTGGGATTAAAGGTGTGCACCACTACTGTTGTCTAGAAGTTTGTGAAGAGTTTTAATTGCTAAAAGTTTAGTAGAGAATGCTTACAGTCCTGTTATCAGCTGGACATGGCAACAGAAGTTGGCAAACAATTAAGGTCAGTTTTGTCTCTGAAGGACTTTGATCCAACATCCGAGTCTTTTTGTAATTCCATCAGTAAGTGTCATATGTGAAAGTCCAAATAGTGCTCTCTCGCTTTCTCTACAGAGACACCTCATCTGACCAGTATGCCATATTAGTTTAGGTAAATACAGAGAATAGGCTTCGAAATGTCTTATGGTCAATGTGAAAAAATTAGATCTATCTATGAAGCATATCCTAACATTTTTTTCTATTTATAAAAATTACACAGCTTAATTAAAGCCACCTTTTGGACCATCCACTGATATATATATGCCCATAAGATTGAGATTCAATCATGAGATTATAAGTACACACCACACGAGTTTACACATTTTAGTGCAGATAATGGGGAGATACCATAGTTGCTTTTTCACATGTGAAATTACAGACAGGTGAAACAGTTTCCAGAGTCAGTGGTCCCACAGGCCCTACGTGGACAGGATTTTCCTCCATCAGAGAATCATTCCTCTGCTGGGTTGACATCTGAACACTAGTTATCATCTGCTGTACATTTCCCTGGCCCTTGACAGAATATATGCATGCTTATTTTTTATGCATATTTTAAAATAACAATATTGTCTATTGTAAACTACATAAAGAATATGGGACTATTTTTAATACAGGAAAATTTAATAGAAATTTCTTCAGTTATACGAATATTCTAGGTTACAATTATTTGCATATGAGCTCTCCTCTATAAAAGTAAAGTTGAAATTTAATCTCCACATTAAATATGAAGAGGTGATATGAGCTCTCCTCTATAAAAGTAAAGTTGAAATTTAATCTCCACATTAGATATGAAGAGGTGAGTCCAGACAAAAGGTGATGATTTTGTTTCTGATTACATGGAAGGGCTAACCCCTGTATGTAATTAATAGATAAAAGAATTAATCTACTACTTCAGAAGCTGTTAGGTTTCTCTAACACTCACTGTTGCCTCACCATGTTCTGGAAGAAGGAAGGCATCATCAGAACTAGTGCCTTGATCTTTTACCCCACTTAACTGCTTCATAACTTAACAAATTTACAGTGCTGTGCTATTAGCATAGAAAATGGCTTAGTCTAAGAGAAAATTGACACCAGGAAGTAGATTTGTTGGAATTAATATGTACATGGGAATGTGAAGGTGACTTTGAAGTTATCATTGGTACAGACAAATTTTTTTGAATAGAGTAGTATAAATGATTTTATGGTTTAGAATGTAGTTCAGTAATTGAGGGTTTGCCTAACTTGGATGAGTCCCTAACTCGATCTCTAGCACCTAAATAAAAAATGATTCTACGGAAGGTTTGGAAGAGTTAAAAAAAAAAAGATTAGTGACAGTTTTGAATTCCAGGAAATTAAATGAATTGTGACAAGAATTTGAGAAGAGAAGTGAGCAGTGAAAGGAGAGTTGATGAGATGTCGGAAGAAGATAAGAGATATTTAATTGGAAGTTGTGACAAGGTCACCATCACACAGTATGAAGGAAGGTGGTTGCACTGGGTGCCTTCCCCAGGGCTGTAGAAGGCCATATTTAAATCTGAATGATCTTTGGAGAAGTGACATCTAGAAAGTGGAGCTCTTAGGTTACTGCATGGCTGCTTTGGGTCACTTTCAATGTGATTTCGGGACAAAGCAAAGCACAGACAGCTGTAGAAATTTTCTAGTCTCTTCTGGCAAGTGTACAGTACAAAGGACAAAGTTGTTCTAAGTATTATTGTAACAATTTATAAAACAGTCCGAAAAGCAAACTTTCTTGAAAGTGCATGACATTAACAAAATGCTTATGTCAGTTATTTCTGCTTAGGAGAACGTAATAGAGCTGAGATTGCAAATTTCTCATAATTGCAGGACATAAAGAAAGTTGCAAATGGAAGAAATGGGGTTCAGAGTAAAGAAAATGGTTGTCCTAAGAAAATACTAGTGTCAGTGTTCCGGACCTCTATAAAAGCAGAGAAAATGAGCTAAACAAATGCCGTCAGGAATTCGTGGCTCTATCTTATATTATGAATACGATAAAACCAACTCTTTTTATTAAGATTTTTAATACAGTCTTTTCTCATTTTACATAGCTATCCTCTGTCCTGCTCGCTCCTCTCCTCCTGCTTCCTCAACCTTCTCCCCATTCACTTCTCAGAAAAGATAAGGTTTGGTTTCCCATGGGGAGCCAAAAAAAAGTCTGACACTTCTCTTTGAGAAAAGAACAAGGCTCTCCCCCATATCTAGGCTGAACAAGGTATCCCTCCAAAAAGAACATGCTGCTAGACAGTAGTTCAAACACTAGGGATAAATCCTGGTCCAGTGGTCCCACAGACTGTCAAAGCCTCACACCTGTCCCCACACTCACTGGGCCTAATTTGGTCCTATGCAGGTTCATCCACTATCAATCCAGAGTCAGTGAGCTCTCACTAGCTTCTGTTTCTGTGGGTATCACCATCATGGTCTTTACACCTTTGCTCATATTATCGCTCCTCCCTCTCTTGGTCACAGGTAGCTGGGCCCAGTGCTTTGCTGTAAATATCTGTATCTACTTCTATCAGTTGCTGGCTGAAGGTTCTTTGATGGCAATTAAGGTAGTCATCAGTCTGAAATCAGGGGAAGACCAATTTAAGTGTACTCTATTGTTCTTAGAGTCTTAACAGGGTTCATCTTTGAGGATTCCCGGGATCTTTCCTAGTGCTCTGTTTCTCAATAGCTCTTTAAAGGCTCCCTCGATCAAGATATGTCTTTCCTCTCTCTGGCTCAGTGTCCTTCCCCCTTCTCAAGAAGGGGGATAAAACCAACTCTTTAAAGCTCTTATCACTGTATCTTCCCTGAGAAGATGGTAACCTTCAACTATAAGCTAAAATAACCCCTTTCTGCTTTAAGTTTATATCATACGAAATTTTATCACAGCAACAGGAGAAATTCAAAGCTAAGGAATTTTCTTGTCTGTTTCATGGAACTCTTCAGCTATTCTTATTGCCGTGTCAATATTCTGCCATTGCTGCAGAGGGTACAGCTGCAATCACAACCACTCCCATCTCTCCTCTTATGTTATCCCCTTCACTCGCTCGACTTTTGATACAAAATCAATAGTAGGCAAAAAACATTCAAGAGAAGCTTGTTGGGTTTTTTTTATTTGTTTGTTTGTTTTTGTTGTGTGTTTTGGTTGGGTCCAATGAAATACAACAAGGGCCAGAAAAAAAGAATATCAAGTGGCCTAGGTATAAAACAAAGCAGGCAGTGGTGGTGCACGCCTTTAATCCCAGCACTGAGGAGGCAGAGGCAGGCAGATCTCTGTGAGTTCGAGGCCAGCCTGGGCTACAAGAGCTAGCTCCAGGTTAGCTATGACTGTTACACAAAGAAACCCTGTCTTGGGGGAAAAAAAAGAAAAAAGAAAAAAAAAAGAAAATGAACTTAGTAGCCTCTTCATAGAGCCAGACAAAGATATGATTGAGGTGTGACATGGAAGTGAAATACTTCAGCTGTATCAATCACAACACAGCTTTCACATCAACCAACCACAGGACCAAAAATTATCGGGAGCCTTGAGTGCCAGCCTCAGCACCCTCACAGAGTCCAGCTAAGATTCTGTATGACAGGCAAAAACTGGCTGGGGGAAGGACTCTGAGAAGAAGAGCAAATGACTGACTCCAGCATGTTCTTCCTGCATGTTACTTTACTCCTTGGGAAGGGAAGAAGAAGGAAAGAAGGGGGGAAGGGGGCTGTTCTTCACTCAGCTTTCAGTTTATACAGGCATATAGACAAGCTAGCAATCCCATAGGCAGTAACAGTAGTATTAAATATGCCTTTCCACAGAATCACAAACAACAACAACAAACCTGGTGGATCTGACAAGGAGGTACCTTATATCTCAGGTGGGGCATAGCTGTGAAGCTCCCTGTGGTTGGAAATACAGCCTTGGTAGCTACAGCAAGGGTCTGGGAGGGAGGCAAGATGCCTGATTTGTATTAGTGTCTAGTTGGTTGAGTTAAAAGGAATCTCCTTTGGGGACTTTGCTTTTGACACCAACAGGATGCCTGACAGTAAACAGGTGAGAATTGATTTCTCTGAGACTGATTTAGTGACTCTACCATTTTCCCTGTATCTCTAGGGGCAACGGTAAAATCAGTTAGTTTCCTGGATTATGATATTATATTCACTGAAACCAAGGTGAAGGGTAATACAGAATATTAGCAACAATTAAGTTAGAGTAGAAGAGCAGTAGATTATACCTTCCTGAGTCTGCTGTTTAAGTCCTGTAAATAAAGGAAATTGTGGGGGACGAGTTTTATGTAGATTTTGACTATGGAGCAAAAGTTTGAGTGAATGCTTTCACACCAGGGCTTCATGGTATGGGAAGAGGTATCCGCCCCTTCAGGAAAAGTCAGGTTTATACACTTCTGGGATATTATAGAAGGGAGAAATGCCAATATTTTACAAGATTTCTACAGAACTGACAGTGACTTATCCAAAATACAAGTATTGCCCCAGCTCTGCTGAAACGAGTTCTCCATGTCGAGTGTCCATACCTCCCGTGGATTAGTCTAATAGACCTGTGAGCTGTACATTTACTGTATAGTGTTTGTTGTCTCATGACAAAAAAAAATCTGACATTAGACCAATTACTGATTTCTTGCTGAGCTATTGAAGAGGTAGTTGTATAGTCATCTCAAGCAGCTGTGGGTTGTTCTGAGGGGTTATGAATTCAACAATGACTATGAAAGTAGAAATAAAGATTCAGTTATGGTGTTCCTTACAGCATTCAAATAGTGAGTCAACCACTGCCATAGAAGTCATGGCTACTCAATTATCAGTTTCCCAGTCTCAGTACCCAAACAAAGAAAAAGGATCTATCTTCTACCATTACAAGTCTTGACTGGTCTTCTTCTGAATATTTTGCTAATTCATGAAAAGAAATAAATAAAAAGAATTGCTGCATTGATAATTTCTTTAACATAAAGAATACACAACACAAATTTCATGTTCTTGACCGTATTCAGCAATGTTGAGCTTTAGTTTTAATATTCAAGAAAGAAAAGAGTCTCTAATCAGTATCAAAATCAAACGTATTTGGAGATGAGTAGATTGCTATACAATTAAGAGCTCTGACTGCTCTTCAAGAGGACCCAGGTGGGTTCCCAGCACCTATCTGATGGTTCACACCTGTCTGTAACTCCAATTTCAGTGATAAGAGCACCATCCCTCGGCTTCTATGTGCACCAGACATATGCAGTCAAAATACCGATATAAGCATAAAGTAAAAACAAAATAGAATTTATTTCGGTGTTTAAATACTCTGTTAACTAAATAACATATTAATGAAAATAGAAATACCATTTAAAAAGAAAATCAATGTATCACTTTCATTAATAGATAGTGAGAGGTAGTCACAAACTTTTTAAAGATAGCTACTCAACAAACAACTAAGAATAATAGCCCAGAAATAGAAAATTATTGGTGGACACTTTAAACTGGCCACCATTATTAAAGATGGATGTCCCTGAGAAATAACTTGAATCAAGATGTTTATTTAAAAATTATCTGATACACATATAAAAGACATATGAAATGATGTCTAAATGCACTCATATGTGCATAAACATTCATTGTTGTCATTTAAGTGAGAGTATTCATCATCTCAGTCTTCCTTGTTGTCACGAGTATTCAAATTTTGTAATCAAATTTCTAATATACAATAAAATATTAATGACTATAATTCTTAAGCTATATATTTTATTTACTGTATCATATGTATCTGCCATTATTGTAGATTCAAGATCTAAAGGAATAAATACTGAATAAAGTCATTTTCTCTGTTAAGTCTGTCTTCCATATTTGTACCATACTAGTATTTCTGGAATCATAAATACATATTTATAAAAAATAGTCCACTTTTTCACCGAACATTAGATCAAAGACCTTTCAGGATCTATCTAGCCTTCTCTCAAAAATCAGGCTAAAGGTTCTTGAAGCCTTTCCTCCTCTTTCTGACAAGTCCTTTCCTACCACTTGTAACCATAAGGAAGCCTAGCTGCTGACTTTTGCAGATAAGTTTAGTGTTGAGATAAGTTTAGTGTCTGTGGCCCCGGGTAGAAGAGAAGGCTATATTAAATTATGCCATGTGGAACATCATGGCACTCACCAACAAAAACCTACAATGGTGAGGGATTTTTTTTGTTTGTTTCTTTGGAAACTAAGCAACCCATTTTTCTGTTTAGGACAATTGACATGCTGCCCATAGAGGCTATTCCTCCTGTCTCACTTCGTACCTCAGCTTCTAATGAAGCTCCTTTCAGGGTATATGGAGGGAAGGCTCTCTTTCTCATTTAATGCTCCATTATGAGCTTCAGTATTACCCTTCTCTTTTTCCTAACGTGCTCTCACATTAAGACTTTATCAAATTTATTCCTAGAGGTCATGAAGTGCATGTTTGTAGTAAATCTCTGTCTCTGTCTCTGTCTCTCTCTCTCTCTCTCTCTCTCTCTCTCTCTCTCTCTCTCTCTCTGTTAAAGCACAATTAATAAAGACTTAGAAAAAGATATTGAGGTTCAACCTGAAGATCTGAAAAGCAAAACAGCCAGCCACTGGTTCTTACCTTGACCTCAGTCTGAAAAGGAGAACCTACCTCCAGGAATCTCAGAATGAGATTGTGTTTAAGAGCTGTTTCTTCCCATTTTATAATCCTCTCTAGGGCTGGGATTAAAGGTGTGCACCACTGGAATTAAAGGCATGCCCTGCCCAGTTTCTGTGGCAACTAGTCTGGCTACTGGGATTAAAGGTGTGCGTTACCACTGCCTAGTCTGTAAGGTTGACCAGTGGGGCTGTTTTACTCTCTGACATTCAAGCAAGTTTTATTTATTAAAATATAAATGAAATGCAACTACATTCCCCCCTTTGTCTAAAATAAAAAAGAAGGCTATAACTACTAAAAAATTATACACAATAAGTACAATGACTGTATACACTATATACAGGCAATTAATACATTAACAATGTCTAAACCATTTGCATTTGACAAATTCAGAGAAACTATTCCATATCTATTCTATCTGGATGAGTCCAAAGTCTTGTACTTAATTACTTTCTATCATAACTTGCTTTTTTACATTTAGTAAACTATAAGTATAGCAATCTAATCTTCACCTCCCTCAGAGATCCAAGAAGGAAATAATATTAAGTGATTAAGCAGGAAGTGCAAGCAAGTGACTTCCAAAAATGGTGAATAATGACAGAAACAGTTGGCTGCCTGGACAGTAACTAAAAGCTCCTCTGTAACGTTATGGGATCCATCTTCAGCCCACAGGCATAGCATATCCAACAGACTTTTCTGTGAAGCAGGGTATTTTTTGTCCTGCTTGTCTAATTAGGACAAAATACTGTCAGCAGTTGCAGCAGGGGCATTTTCTTGCCCAGTGGCTTACTTTTGCCACAAAGAAAGTAAACTCCATGTGGAGTTTCTTCGATGCCTATTATCTTCTCTGAAATAGCTTGGTGGGGCTAGAAGCAGACATGTCTCATTGTCATAAAAAAGAGCCCGGGTTATTAAAACACCTTAAATGCCATATTCTGTAGATCACTAAAGTTTTTGAAGATGCCCTGTCTATGTAAAATATACCTCTGCATGACCTTGAAAGCATACCTAATGTAGCTACAAGTTTGATTATAATAGGTGACTAGCTACTAACGTGCATTTCCTTATTGTCCTAAACAGCTGGTAGTAACAATTTTCAAGGACTAGAATTTTGCATTACATTGTTAAATGAACTGTATAGTTACAATACTTTGAACAAGATTCAAAATGTATGTGCAGTATGTTTTAACAAAATTAATCTCAAATTTGTATTAATATACAAAATTTGTATACAATATACAAAAATCCAAACCAATGTAAAACATTTAAAACTAGTAGTTGTTTTTTTAAAAAGTGGATTCAATAATTTACATTTTTATCTTATTATATCTTTACTCTCCCTTTTTCTTTTCAGAGTAGATTCAATAATCAATACTTTTACCCTATCATATATATATCATATATATATATATATATATAGATAGATAGATAGATAGATAGATAGATAGATATCCCCCCTTTTTCTTTTTCTTTCTTTTTTTCTTATTTACTTATTTGTTCATATGTATGTTTGTTTGTTTGTTTTTTCCAAGACAGGGTTTCCCAGTACATATGGAGCCGATCCTGGAACTTGCTCTGTAGATCATGCTGACTTCTAATTCACAGTGATCTGTTTGTCCCTACCTCCCAATTGCTGGGATTAAAGGTATGTGTCACCACCACCTGTTCCTTTTTTTCTTTTCAAAGTAAGAACCTTGAATCTAATTATCTTTGTTTAGCTCTTTTTTTTCTGACCATTATCCATAACAATTTGTAACCAACATGTTAAAAATGACAAACATCCATAATCCATTTTTTGGTATTTTGGGTATAGTTTTCCAGACTACTTCCTGCTGATAGGGGTAACTAATAATCTTACTGGGACCCAAAGAAAGTTTAGATTATGGCCAAGTCCTGACTGGAATATTCTGTGAGGCTGGATCATTTCAACCAGTAGTTTTGAGACTGTTCTGGATGTAGAACTCATAGAAAACTGCAACAGAGGTACTCTGAAATGTTGCATCATCTGGGCCATCTGTTCTGATTAGAGATTTTTCATGGTGTCTTCTTTGATCAACTCTTATTTTTCTTAACCCAAAATAAATTCACAGCCTCTAATTTTCTGTGAAAATAAAAGCAAAACCGTTTCTCCAAAGAAATACATCTGTTGACTTAAACTGTTAAGTCAAAATATTTCAAAATACATAGGTTGGGATTACTCCAGCAGGATTTATTTTTTCTTTTTTTTTTTATTGAGAAAAGGAAAAAAAAATTTCCCCCTCCTCCCATCCTCCCATTTTCCTCCCCCTCCTCCCACCCTTCTCCTCCTCCCCCCACTCCTTTCCCCTCCCTCTCCAGTCCAAAGAGCAGTCAGGGTTCCCTGCCCTGTGGAAAGTCCAAGGTCCTCCCCCCTCCGTCCATATCTAGGAAGGTGAACATCTAAACTGGCTAGGCTCCCACAAAGCCAGCACATTACGTAGGATCAAAACCCAGTGCCATTGTCCTTAGCTTCTCATCATCCCTCATTGTTCGCCATGTTCAGAGAGTCCGGTTTTATCCCGTGCTTTTTCAGTCATAGCTCAGCTGGCCTTGATGACCTCCCAATAGATCAGCCCCACTGTCTCAATGGGTGGGTGCACCCCTCGTGGTCCTGACTTCCTTGCTCATCTTCACCCTCCTTCTGCTCCTCATTGGGACCTTGGGAGCTCAGTCCAGTGCTCCAGTGTGGGTCTCTGTCTCTATCTCCATCCATTACCAGATGAAGGTTCCATGGTGATATGCAAGATATTCGTCAGTATTGCTATAGGATAGGATCGTTTCAGGTTCCCTATCCTCAGATGCCCAAGGAACTAACTAGGGATGAAGAAGGTGTGGAATATATACGCAGTAGAGTACTACGCTGGGTAAAAATCAATGACTGCTCGAATTTTCCATGCATATGGATGGAAATAGAAAACACTATCCTGAGTGAGGTAACCCAGACCCAAAAAGATGAACATGGGATGTACTCACTCATAATTGGTTTCTAGCCATAAATAAGGGTCACGGAGTCTACAATTGGTGAACCTAAAGAAGCTAAATAAGAAGGTGAACCCAAGGAAAAACATATAGTTATCCTCTTGCCTATGGGAAGTAGACAAAATTGCCAGGGAGGAAAGTGGGATCTTGGGGGTGGGGTGGGTTGGGGGTAAGGGGAGATGGGGAGAGAAAAGTGAGAAGGGGAGGATGGGGAGAACTTGGGGAAACAGGATGATTGGGATAAAGGAAGGCTGGATAGGGGAGCACGGAAGCACAATTCTTAGATAAGGGAGCCACCTTAGGGTTGGCAAGAGACTTGAACTTAGAGTGGCTCCCAGGAGCCCAAGGTGATGTCCAGCAGGATTTATAATCAAATGTCTTTTAGCAACTGTTGCTCCTTCTCATCTATTAAACAATTCAAATATGATACAATAACACACAGTATCAAGATTCTCTGTGTGTTTTCCATCTTTACATGGAAGATAAACCAGGGTGAATGGAAGCTGGGAGCACTAGTTTTTCTCCTGAACCCAGGTGGCTAGGTTTGGGTCTGACTCTGGCCTGGAATGGTGGTTAAAAAGCCTCAGGCAAACAGCCTTTTCCTAAATTTGCACTCCAAATGTTGGATGCCAAATGAAACACTTTTAATAAAAACTTAGAGAGAAAAAAACGGAGGTTCAACCTGAAGATCCCAAAAGCAAGATTGTCAGCCACTGGCTCTTACCTAGATCTCAGTACTAAATAGTGATCCTGCCTCTAGAAATCTCAGAACGAGATTGTGTTTGAGAGCCACTTCCTCCCATTTTATAATCCTCTCCAGGGCCAGGATTAATGTTGGGTATTGCTGTGTTTCTATGAAAACTAGTATGGCTACTGGGATTAAAGGTGTGTGTTACCACTCTCTGCCTTATAAGGCTGACCAGTGGGCTGTTTTACTCTATGATCTTCAGGCAAACTTTATTAAGATACAAATGAAATGCCTCTATGCATTCTTTCTTTCATTTTCTTTTTTTCTCTCTCTCTTTTACTTTCTAATATATCTCCTTTTATTGAAAATAAGTTTTTTTATACAATGTATTCTGATTATGGTTTTCCCTTGCCCTCTCTTGCCTTTCTCCTATCCATTTTTTCTTTCTCTCTAATATATACTTTTCTTTCTATATACACACATATGTGTGTATATATATAGAATTCTCCTACTAAATCCATTTTAAAGACTATAGCAGAAGAAAGTAAGGAAAAACAGTGTCACCATAATGAACACATCTTCATTTAAGTTTACACTTTTGAATCTTGGGAACCAGTAACAAAATTTTGATTATTATCTACTTTCAAGTTTTGATGTCATTGCTCATAAATCTAAACTGTTCCTGTAAGATTTTTTTTCATTAGGTGGTTTCTTTTGGTCAGTGACAGGAACTGAATCCATGTTCATTGAAACATCAATCTTATTTCTCTTTCCCAATTTTCTTAAAATATCAACCTCACGACTTTTATTTAAATTAGAAATAAATATTTGCACCTTTAAATCAATGATATTGTTCGATGCATGTTCATTCATGAAAAGCTGTTTATACCCTTTGGCTTAATATATTTTTTGTTTTAAAATACTTAACTTTGCTTATATCAATCTTTTACTGTTCCTAGATGTGTTATAACTTCATACTGTTCATTATAAAGTATAATTTTATTACTTGAAAATCATCCTGATATTTTCTAGGCTTCCATTCCTACATGGATATTCATTTTCTATGCGCTAAAAGGTTCTTCTTTGTTTCTATTCTAAGAAAGTCCTTCCCAGAGGTTTGGAAGTCCAACTTTTAGTGGGTTCCTAAGAAATGTACAGAGAAATTGATATTTCTAAGAACTTCTGTGTCCAACATCTGCATTTCACAGAAAAAGCTATTATTATTTCTGTTTATAAGTAGTTAGACTGTAAAGAATTCTCTACTAAAATGATTTTTCTTTTCTGGTCTCAGCTTTCCTTAAGTAACTATTCAGACTCAATGATGCAGATGCCCATACAAACTCATAGAGACTGTTACACCATGTTCAAGATCTTCATACACTCAAGAAAGAAGAAGCAGAAGGGGGTGCAAAGTCAAACTATTAGCCAAGAAACTATTGACATGATTGCTGAGGAAAGATAAAAACTCGGTTTTCAATGAAGAGAAAGGGGGAAGGATTGTCATTATATTATAATCTCAGAAGATTATAAAGAGAAGAAAATTTCCCTTTCTATTTTTCTTAAAACAAATATACATCAGTGTATTGCTCAAACTTCATCTGTAAAGCTTATTATAGTAAATAGTAATTAGCATAGAAACCTATAACTGGACAAGAAATGAGAAATAAGACAGACTTCAACAATTTGGATGGTAAAAACTGTTACAGAAGTTGTTCTCTGTCTTCTCCTTTGTTCTCATTAAGTATGGTGACTTGAGTGAACCCATTCTTTCTGTCTTGTCTGCTTCTCACACATGTACAATAATAACAGTAATTAAAAAATAAAAATTTTGTACCTGCTCTATTCCATCTATATGCATCCCAATGTGTAATAGTGTTTTTTAATTGTTTTTCCTTTTTTTCTTTCTTTATTTATTAAAAAAATCCACCTCCTCCATTCCTCCCATTTTCCTCCCATTCCCCCCTCCCCCTCTCTCTCCCTCTCCAGTCCAAGGAGAAATCAGGGTGCCCTGCCCTGTGGGAAGTCCAAGGTCCTCCCCGCTCCATCCAGGTCTAGAAAGGTGAGCATCCAAACAGACTAGGCTCCCAAAAAGCCAGTACATGCAGTAGAATCAAAACCCAGTGCCATTACCATTGTCTTCGCAGTCAGCCCTCATTGTCAGCTACATTCAGAGAGTCCAGTATGATCATATGCTTGTTCAGTCCCAGTCCAGCTGGCCTTGGTGATCTCCCGTTAGATCAGTCCCATCATCTCAGTGGGTGGACGCACCCCTCGTGGTCCTGACTTCCTTGTTCATGTTCTTCTTCCTTCTGCTCTTCATCTGGACCTTGGGAGCTCAGTCCAGTGCTCCAGTATGGATCTCTGTCTTTATCTCCATCCATCGCCGGATGAAGGTTCTGTGGTGATATGCAAGGGGATGTCCCCAGCTAGGTCCTTGTGCAGCAAAGGATAGGGTGACTGAACTGGCCTTCTCCCATAGCCACACTGATGAATATCTTGCATATCACCAATTGTGTGGTAGCGTTTTGAAAACTGAAATGTTTGTCTCTGCTTAGTGCATCTTTAAAATGACTCCTCTTTGGAGCTAATGCCTAGCCTATGTCCTTATCCACTCATAAAATGCCTTTTTTTCTGCTAAATCTGTTACCAATTGTCAAGCTACATTGCCAAAATTTTGTTAAAATCCATAGCTGTATTATCAACTTTTACTCTTTCCTTTGAGTTTACAACTTTATAATAATCATTTCATACTGTAATTTTAGGATACTGAATATGAGAAGCAAGAAATACAAAGAATATCCCTGTCTTTAGATTAAGACTTGTGTTCACCTTTACTGAACGTCAAATATGAGAAAAAAATAACTCAGTTTTACTTAACATCCCAGAGCTGGTGTATAGGAATTATACTTCTCTTATTTTAAATATGAGGTAACTAAGGTTCCTTGAATGACCATAGGGTTATGTAGAGATTATTAATCATTTTGTTCTTATCCATCTATTGCGTGTTCTCTACAGTTTTACTCTAAGTCCGCCCAATAATTGACTCCTAATGGGATAATCCTTTCTTATTAGTTAACTATAGTTATTTATGAATTTCATGAGAGGAAACAGAAGTAGAATAAAATGCAAGAGAAATGAGACATTATTTTTCTCCTCCAATCTCCTGGTTTGGGGCTTTTATAATGCATTAACATCTCTCCAATACTATATACGCTGCCTTTTGCCTCACCATCAAGGTCATTTTTCTTCTTAAGTTCTGTTTCTTCACCCTCCACCTTTTCTGATCAAGTTCTCATAATTATTAGGAGCTTCTGCTGTTTGAAGTTTTGGAAACTTCACTATTTCATACCGCTTCTCTTAAAAAGGGTCTCATTCTATGAACGGTCTCATTCTCCATGGTCCTCAGTTTGAAACAAGTTTGTTAAAATTTGTTTTCCTCTGAAATTTGTATTATAAAATGGTAAAGCCTGGCATGTACCATGTTCATTCTTAAATTAGAGTCAATGTGTATAAGCTTAGTGTATGTTCTGTATGGGACGACCCATAATTTCATTAGAAATTGTTATTCATATGTGAAGGGATATGTTAAAATCTAGTTACACTCCATTTAAAAGGTAGACTATAACTTGACTAAGCATTTAAAACTCAAAAGTGTAATTAAATAAATGATCTGTAAACACAGAACTGTCCTAACTGGATGGAAACACACATCAGACACACTTGAGGAGTTGACAGTATAGTATGTGGTGGGCTATTCAATTTAATTGTACGGATTTCTTTATAATGTAAATACTCAGAGTGGTCAAGATCAAGTGATTTCCCTGTGGAAGTTGTTTCTGCCTTAGAATTCACTGTTTCATCTGCCCCAATCACCTATAGTAGCAGCTATTTGTGAAGGAATATACCAGGACACAGTTTAGCTGGTGAAAAACTTCCTTGGTAATATGAAAAAAAAAATGGATTTATATCTTCCTGGATTCTCAAACTACTATGTGAAGGTTATGTGTGGGGAAATCTATTCTAAAATCTATGTTTAAGACTAAGCTGTTTTTCTCTATCAATTTCTACCCTACCCCCATGAACCTACATTGTATTTCATGGTTTGCTTCTGAGTAAAATCATGTCCGCTTTGTGTATAGACTATCATGACCACACAAAGTAAGTCTCTGTGGTATGTGCTCAGATTTCAATGAGAATAGTAGCATTTATTTGTGATAAAAGCAAAATTATTTTAGTAAAATTGTCTTAATTCAGTGACATTTTGTTTATTTAATTCTTTTCAGCCTAGATGACACACACACACACACACACACACACACACAACCCTGTTATTTTTCTAGAATGTAGCTTTCAACCCATCTCATTCCTTCACTGAGGGAATAAGTCACACTAGTATGCACCCAGCATGGCTTTGATTCCAAAGTCTTTTCTGATTTATTTGGAGCGGTTTGTAATATAATGACTTAAGCCATCTGAGGCCGAAAGGCAAAGAATGTTAATATTGATTGTCAAAATCTGCCAATATTGCCTCAGTGTAGTATGGCAGGTCTCAAGCTCCCCACTTCCTATATCTACCTCAGAATCTAATTACATTACAACTCTGCCTTACAGAGGAGGCTAGCTTAGCAATTACGAATTCAGACTTGAAGTCAGGTCCCTGCATCTAAATTTTGCATATATTATCTGCTAGCTGTTCTAGTAGTTTCATGTCTATTGCTGTGAGAAATAGGTTGTTTTAAGATATAAGAGCTAGCTAGCAATGTGCTTAAGTGATTGACTAACTAGTGATTTAATTAATATAGTTTCTGAGTTGTTATTTCAGTTCAGAGCAGCTGGGAATAAATGAACAGCCTCCAACAACACACTACTATTTATTTCATGTGCATGAGTATCTCTTGCTCATAAAGAACAGGAGAGATTGTCTGATTCCTTAGAATAGTGAAACCTAGCTTGTAAGCATACATATGGGCTCTGAGAACCTAACCTGGATAATCTGCTAGAGCAGAAAGTCCTCTTAACCATTGAGACATCTCTCTAGTTCACAACATTTACTATTTTACTTGTCATAATTCTTTGTACACTATGGCAAAAACTACTTCTTAGAAGCACTTATATTTTCTTAGGTATAATAATAATATATAGAACATAACAGAAATATGTATATAGTTTGTATGCATCATTGTATCATTTTATATAAAATAAGTGATAGATTTGCCATACTTAAAGGTATATGGAGTGTGCATCCTGAAGGTCAACAGAATTTACATTCTGCAATCTAATCAATGGGATTAAATCATGCCTTTGGCATTCAAACCTCTTTTTCTTCTTTTCCAAATAATATGTTAGCCTATCTTTGTCAATAAATATGTATTTGTATCATAATACTTAATGTTCTCACTTGATTCTATTGATCAGCAAAACTATGATTTATTCAACCAGTTTTTATTTTCATTTGTTTAGATTGAATTAATTTAAATTTATTTGCTGATATAGAAATCCTACAATATACATTAATAATAAGTATTTTAGCACAATTATGTAACCTAATCTAGTCATGATGAACTGTAAGACAAACTGAAGCTAGAGAGCACTGTCAATATCTGACCTACACTCTAAAAACAAGTCAATATAAATAAAGTTAAAGATAGATTCAGCAAACACACAGTCTATAAAACTAAAGAGACATGGTGGTGACTATATATTTACTATTTTTTGAGAGGTTCTTCCACAGAATACATTGTCTGAGTCTTAACAACTGCAGTGCATTTATATGTCCAACTTTTCACAAGAATAAAACATTGTTCTTTAATTTTTACCATGTATCACAAAATGACATGCCTGTTATAATAGTTGTAAGTTGTGTGTTGAGGACTGAGTCATCATTTACGATAATCAAGAACAGAGTAAAAAAATATCCATGGTAAATCAAACACACCACTTTCTAGGGTAGTATGAATCTCTTTCTACCTTGTATATTAAGCCCAGAACAGCCCACTTTATGGATCCAAGAATTCTACCATACTTAAAAAAGATACATATTCATTTATCTAAATACCCTAAAGGGTTAGCACAGCCCAGCATCAACTCTAAGTACCAAGTAGCATCTAGATTTCAGGTGGAGAAGTTTTATTCTCACTCTTCATTTCAAGCAACCATGAGGGTGATTCCAACTTAAAACTCTTATCATGTTTCTGAAAACCCCAACCTCACATTATTTCTGTTAAAAATACAGTAATGGCACAAATACAGAACTTCATAATTTAAGACATTTAAAAAAAAACTTTAGTAGTCTTCGTAGCTTATAAATGAGACTCCGTTAATTCTTACAAGACTTGGTTCTTGTGTTATAGATGGCCCTTTCCGGCTGTCTCCTCATATTATAAAAGAAGCAAATGAGTTCTCCAGGTTGTCTAAATACATGTTCAGTTTTAGAACATAAGTTTAAGCTAGAAGAAAATGGCGACAACGGTTAATATTTTAGGTAAACATCATAACTACACTGTAGTTTCATGTGGTCTTACTCCTTTATTTAGAAAGAAATTATTATAAAAAAAATTGTGATGCTTAATTATAATCTACATCTCTAAAGCGAACCACAGTCTGATTCCTGGCCATCCTGGCAGGAGGACTTGGGGCATCTCTTGCCGTGTGGGCCTCAAGCTAAATTAGACATTGGCTGTCCACTCCCGGAAGTTCTGCACCATTATTGCCCCAGCACATCTTGCAGGCAGCACAAAATGTAAGTGAAGGGTTTTGTGGCTGGGTTAGTGTCTAGCTTTCTCTTTATATATTTTGGATATAAGTTCTGTATAAAATGTGGAGTTGACAAAAATGTTTTCCCATTCTGTGGGCTGTTGTTTGTCCCATTGAAAGTGTATGTTGCCTTACAGAAGCTTTTCAGTTTCATGAGGTTTCATTTATTAGTTGTCTATCTTAGTGACTGAGCTATTTGATGGCAAAATAATCACAAAGCTTTAACCCTACAGAAAGAATTCTAGGCAACTTAGTAAGCTAGAGATGGGATAGAAAGTCTTTTCCAGGAAAGAGCACACCAATTTGTTGTTCAGTTAAGACTGAAAACTTAAATACATGAAATATTAAATGGACTGAAGTGGTTATATTTAGGAATATTTATCCATATGTAGTAAACATTAATGAAGAAAAGAGCCCATGAATTTGAAGGAAAGGAGGAAAGAGTATATGGCAATCTTTTGAAGGAAAAAAGGAAAAAGAAAAACATTATAACCATATTGTAATCCAGAAATCTAAAATAACCTCAAGGCAAGATATTTTGATGGTATCTTTTCAATTTATAAAAATTTAGAGGAGAGTTAAACTTTCTTGTATCATGTATCTAGCCTAACCTATAAACGCTTGCTGACATTTAGAAAATTGTTTCAGGTATGTTAGCATAGTAGGACTTTCAATAAAGATTATATTGAAAATTTTAAATTTGACAATATGACATTAACTAGAAAAAGTTATGCATTTTGTCTGACACCGTGTACACAACGTTAGCAAGTAGTTCATTAAGTAAAAACACAAATAGATCAGGATCCAGCGAACTTGAGAATTCTGTGATAAACACCCCCCATGTCCCTTAACTTATACAGAGATACTGCGATTCTTGTTTCTCAATCTCTAAAAGACTTAAGCCATCACTGCTGAACTTTAGGGGTCCTTTGATATTTCTTTTCACTCACTCATAAGAATCTGCTTTCATTAGAAAAGTACAGATGTTCCCATTCTCCCTTATTCTCTTGTAAAATATGTACTCTGATCCCCTTTTCCCCTTTAACCCAAAGATTCATATAGACTCTACTATCATGCCTCAATTCTGTTTTCTTTGTAACTAGTTTAACATTGGGATGTCTGCAATCATTTGTAAAGCATGCTACAGAATTTGGGGTAACAAATAGCATCTACAGACCTTGAAAGATTTTATTTGTTACAATTAATACTTGTAATTGCATTGATATATTTTTTTCCTTGGAAGAAAGAATATCCATGTAATTTCAAATCCTGCGATTAACTAGTTATTTTTATTACTTTTGTTATTAGATTTTCTCTTCAGAAACAGAGCTCATGGCATTTTTTCCTTTAATGAAGGGGGAAATATGTTTGTAACTTGGTGGAAGAAAATTGTTCATGCATTGGCAATTATTCTCTCTTTGAAGGATAGATGCACATTTAGTCAGGCTTTTATGACTTATAAAACATTGAAAAGATTTATATTCTACAGCACCCCATCTCTATGCCACAGGAAGAGATTCATACACTAATGGTCCTGCTGTAACATTGAATCTTGCAGAAAAATAACATTGAAAATTATCCCTGAAAGAAATAATTTAATCTTCAGCTTAATTTAAATGTTTGTCAGAGTTACTGGTTTTATCTCAAAAGACTAAAGATTATATTTGGACCTCACCTTCAATGTTAATTCATATATATAAACACAGTTGATTGCACTTGCTTAAATATGTCTTATTTGTATAATTAGATTGTCATAAGTACATTTCTGTATTAAATTACAGGTGTAACATATCTAATCTACATGAAAACAAGATTAAAGACCTCTTGCTTTAATTTTTCTTTTAATTTTAGAGACGGGAACGTAAGTCCTGAAATCTGAGAATGTAATATACTCACTGACTGTCCAGGAATGGAGAGAAAGAACATGCCCACTGGAGACACTTCAGAAAGACCCAGCCATTTTTATTAAATGTAGATTTTTTTTAAATGCAATATATTCTGATTAGTATTTCTCCTCCCTCAACTACACCCTCAACTCCTCCCAGATCCTCTCTACTTCCCCATCTACCCAAATAAAAACTTTGTTTCTCTCTGATTATGTTACAAATGGGCATCTAAAGAATAATAGTAAAATAACCAGGTGGTGGTCTTGCATGCCTTTAATCCCAGTGCTTAAGAGGCAGAAGCAGATGGATCTCTGTAAGTTCAAGGCCAATCTGGTCTACAAGAGCTAGGTCCAAGACAGGCTCCAAAACTACAGAGAAACCTAGTCTTGAAACCCCACCCTCATAAAAGAATAATAAAATAGATATAATGAAAACCAGCAAGCCATAACAAGACAAAACAAATAAATAGAAGAAAAGGAACCAAAGAAAAATCCTGAAGAAACACACATATAGAGACACGCATGCGCGCGCGCGCACACACACACACACACACACACATCACATCACATAAACTCGACAGGAAACTATAATTTATATGCAAAAGAACTGTAAGATTAAAAAGGAACCTACAAATTATTATGGAAAAAAGAACCTCCAAAAGTATTAGTTGATTGTATATTGATCATCTACTACTGGACATCAGGTATTCACTTAAGAGTGGCTTGTATATCCACTGGAGAAAACTAATTTTTTTATTTTTGACAGTTATCAATTGAAGGTGACTTGTGAGATAGGGACAGGGTCTTATTTCCACTTCCACTGTCTGTGTTGGGACCCCTTCCTGTCCAGATCTGTAGATGCTTTGAGTTAATATGTGCATCGGTCCAGCTGTATTTAGAAGACCTTGTTTCCTTGGTGTCCTCCATCCCCTCTGGGCTCTTACAATCTTTCTTCATATTCTGCAGGGTTTCCTGAGTCCTAAGGGGAGGGATTTTGTGGAGACTTCCCATTTAGGACTGGTTGTTCCAAAGTCATTCATTCTCTGCACATTGTCCAATTGTTGTTCTCTGTATTTGTTCTCGTCTACTGCAGGAGGCAGCTTCTCTTATGATGGCTGAGCAAGATTCTGATACTTTTATTTCTATACTTTTTTAGGAGAACAGTAATATTCTGTTTTCCCTAGGTTCCTGGCTTGTCTAATCTCAGTTGACTTCCTGAGCAGTGTTGGGGATAGCTTCTATCTCATGAAACAGGCCTTAAGTCCAACTAGATAGTGTTTGCTTAGTTCCACAAGTTTTGTGCCACCATTGCACTATAATATCATACACATTGATCGCTATTGTAGATCGAAGGGTTTGTAGATTGATTTTTCTTTACTTTTCTCCTTTGGCAGAGTCCCGTCCTTTACTTTGAACAAGAGTCAGTAGGCTCTAGGACGGTACTAGCTTGACTTCCCCATGTTCAATGATTGGTGTTGTCTTCATCAATAGAGTCAGTTGCTATCAGTTTTCAGAAAGCAACTAATATCCTTGTCATAGCATGAGCTGTTTTGGGATTCCAAGGTGTCCATCTGACACACAAATCAATTGGATTCCCAGCAGTGTAAACTTTATTTGGAGATCAGAAATGTCCAGCTGCGGCTCTATCTCCCCCCCTTATTTGAAAATTTCATTTAGATTGCTTTCATATATGTATATATTTTTAGGAAGATTCTACTGTATTAGGTTTCCATTCTACCCCTCAATTTGCCCTTAATTTTAACTGTCTACCCCTGCATTGCCTCCCTTGTACCCCTCTCTTTTTCCCCTCCCCACTTGATCCTCTATTTACAGTCCCCTTCCATTTAGAACTATTTTATTTTCCTTTTCTAATTTGATCAATCTGTCTGCAGATGATATGAATTCATAGAAATGAATTTAAGTTCTTGTCAAATATACACTGTAATGATATATTGAATTTTCACACATTTTAGATAAAGAGAAATTAGGGAAATGTTAACACAACAGAAAGTCCTAAGAGGGTGCTGAGAGGAGTGAAGGAAGGGACAGGAAACAGTTTGGGATATATTTTATGAGATAAAAATAAAAATAACAAACTAAATAAACAAATCATTTTTTTTAATTCTGAAAAGCAAAAAAGTGATATTCCTACAAAGTAATTATGAAGTTAATATTTAGATCCTTAATGTAATTATATAGTTGACACATTTAAAAAATTAAAAAGTTATCAAAATTATATGAATTTAAATATTAAATGCTAGCCTCAAATTTATATGTGAGTAATTCTACAATAAGTAGAATTTTGTGAGAGATAGGAGGTCTTAGGCTTTAGATTTTTAAAAATGTAGAAAAATATGAATCTACTAACCTATAATAAAATATGTTGAATTGTGGTGGTTGTTGCAGAAACAATTTAGAATGAGACATAAAGAACATTGCTAGCTGCGAATATACCCTAATGCTTGAAAACCACAGTTTAATAGTCCCCACAGGTCCACACGGAGGCACTAAGCTCTCAAGTTCCTTGGAAAGGTTATGAAGCTTAAAACAAGAACTTTTTATTTTGACAAGTTCTTATTTGCATATTAGAATCCCATTCATGAGTAGGAGGTTGTAAAGAAAAAGGAGCAGTCAATTTTGGCATCTCAGAGCTGTCCAGAACAAAGATGTAAAAAGGTCTATAAAAAGAAAAAGTGAACTATATTGCCTTGATGTACTGACTTTCATTTTGAAAGATCACACAGCTTTTTTTTTTTTTCTTTTTTACAGATTTAACAACCTGACATACAAAGATCACTTCAACCTCTGCTGAAATACAATCAGCCTAGGGGTGAAGCTCACCTGTTATTAAAGCGCCTCCGGCAGCACTGCAAAACAGTTTAGTACAGAAGATAAAAGAGAAGGTCAAACCTCATTAAAACTTCCAGGAGAAGTTACCACAGGGCTAGTGAATCTTGGGAAAGAATTGACTTCAACCAAAGCGAAACCTCAGTGTTTGATGAAAGAGACAGTATGGGAGGAAAAGGAGAAATCTTTCCATTCTCTCGGTGTCAAGAAGGTAGATATCTAAGGAATCAAGCCACTGACTGTATGCATCTGTGCCTTGTATAAGGCCTGCCCACCCCTTCCCTTCTCGTCATAACTAATAACTGTTGGGGACAGAGAGAGGTTGGCAAAGAGGACCATTTATCAGAAGACGTATGACAAAAGGTACATTTTTGTCTTGTTAGATTACATATGCTATTATTAAATAAATAAACTCTTTTATTATTCTTATTCTGTGTATATGTCTGGTATATGCATGTGTATAGATGTAGCTATTCATGTGTGCGCAGAGAAAAGAAGTAAGGAGTCTCAGCTTATCATTTGCTTTATATGTCCTAAGATATCCTATCATGTTCTTATATTTCCTGAGATAGCCTATCATTTTCTTTATATTTCCTTGAAATGGGGTCTTTTGTTGAATTGCAAGTTCAGTGTATCATGAAGGCGTCTGGCCAGTAGGATCCTAAGTTCTGCTTGTATCTGCTCTGAAAAGCTAGGGATATACACACGTCGGTTTTTATATCCATGCTGAGGATTTTAAATCATGTGCTCATTTTTGATCAGCAGGGTTCTTACCTGCTAAGTCATCTTTCCAGGACTATATCAGGAACATGAAGGCATTTACGGTAGCTCAGTATTGAAAACGCAAAGAAACACCAGACATTGGGTTTAAATGATGAAAAGTCTTGAAAAACTCACTAAGAATCCTTCATATTCCAGCAGTCCTCACTCATCAGCCTGGAAGGAATTACAACACTGTGTCAGTGATGGTTACATAAAACACTTAGGATTAAGTGTAATTTTGTATTTTTCTCCTGTTTATTGAAACATCTCACTAAGGGATTTTATTTCTAATATGCTAATGTTCAGCAATTATCTGCAAAGAAAATTACTGCAAATGACTTTTTTTGTTTCTGATAGAAGTATCTCCCAGTAAATTTTGGAAGAAAAATATCCATCTTGGGAAGTAACTGATATATTCATATTATCATTGTTCTCAAAATTAAGATCACTCTAGAGACCGTAAACAGAACCCTCTAATGGTGAGTTCAGAATGGGTTTTTGCCAGGACATCAGTCAACCCATCTTCTCACAGTCTATCACCCACCTCCTTAGGATGGTGATGACTAAGCCGAGTTATTTCAACTTCATTCCTCAAACATCTGACCCTCTGGGGTGGGGCTTATTGGGCAGATTCTGATATGACATTCTGAAATGAATACATTTTGGGTCAGGTACAATAAATTGCTGAAGAGGTTGACACCAATATCTCTGTTTTTTTATCAGTATTTTCTAAAGTAAAAATTAAACAAGTAAAATGCAGGCCTACTAATAAAAATTTGCAGTTAAGATGGTCTTTCCATTGCTCACTGACCATCTCTTTTACAACAGATTCTAGATACAGATTCCCAGAGGGACTTAAACTGGTACCCCAGGTTCCTAACAAAGCCGTATTCCTTCTGTCTAAATTTTCAGCCATTTCTGTTGTCTCCTGAGCTCAAGCTCTTCTGATTATCATTTGTTCAGACATCCATCTGACCACATGTCTCTTCTGAATGAAAACTTGGTTCATCAAAGTATTTAAGTGTTAATAGGCCACATTTACTAGACTTTTAAATGAAGTTAACCTCACATAGACAAAAGTTACAAAACATGGGGTATGTATATCGCAATATGAAACTGCCTAGGAAGATCCTCAGTTGAGAAAGTAGGTATGCTGGGGTGAACAACTGTGGTACTCCAGTTACTTCATCCTTAATTTCATCCCCAGTATGGCCAGCAAAGGAAGGTAAAAAGAGAAGAAAAACAAGTTAACAAGTTATCTTTGTCAAAGCACTGTCACTATGGAAGAATAAAATTCTCGTGTCTCACACTGGATTGATTTTGCCTCTTTGAAGTATAAAATCAAATCACAAATCATCATGTTCTGTGCTTACAGCTTCATTCAATACAACTTTTTGATATCTACTTATAATATCGGCTGTACCAGCGCAGCCCTCTTGCTGTATGGGGTTTAATGAAACCAGCAAGTTCCAATTCCCTTTTCACTATAAAACTGATTTGTTGTTGGAAATTTTACAAAATTTACAAAAAATGTCCCTATTAGTATTCCTGCCATGTCCTATAAATATTTTCTCTGTATTCCATGTATAAGAATTAAATGTCTTGGAGGTATACTGCATTTATATTTAGCTTTAGTAGAAAGTATGTATTTTCCAAGGTGTTTGAACTATTTTATATGTCTATTGATATTGTGGATAATGTTGACCTTGAACTGTAGATGTATAATTTGTCTTAGTGACTTGTAATAACAAGATGGAATTTCTATTTAGTCTATCAGTGACAAACAATAGTAATTGTCTTCAAATTTTATAAAAAAAATCCATGTTGTCCATATATCACCTTGATCTTCCTCAGTCATAGGTGTCTCTCAGCCTCTATGACTTGTACATTTCATTAACTTTTTAACAACTGCTAAGTCTGCATTGTATGCATAGAAACTGATTCAACATACATGATTTCTAGAGATTGCTCAAGTAATATTTTTTGTCTACAGAGAAAAAATCAGGACCCTGTATGGCAAATAAAATTTTAAATGACATTTCAACAAAATTTCTATTTTACCTTACTTTATTATATTCATTCCATGCTTGTATTGTATATGTGCATGTATATGTATGTTTGTGTGTATGTGTGTATGTATGTATGTATGTATGTATATATGTGTGTGTATATATATATACATATATATATATATATATGCGTGTGTGTGTGTTCTGGAATAAGGACTAATTGCATCATAAGCCATTCACACACACACACACACACACACACACACACTCTGAAGTGCTTTCCTTTTCAACTGTGTAGATTCTTCTATAGAGCTAGAGAATTTGTGGATGCCATTGTTGTCTGTCTTTTTTTCTCCCTTTTCTCTGATAGTTTTTAATGTGAAAATTAATATTTAAAAGGTTCTAGAGATGCTAAAGAACAGAATTTAGACAACAGCTTATACATTTACTTGATTATTACACAGTATTTATTTGATACTTTAGCTTGCTAAAATAATCATAGGCCAACTTTTCTGTATTCTGTGATTATCCTGAATATTTGTTTTTTGTATCCATAAAAACCTATTGAAGAATCAATGATTGTGTGTTTCTTGTCAATCCCTGTTTAAAGAGTGAAGAGAATTCTTAAAGAACTAAAAATATGTTAATGACAGTATTTTCATTTTCTTTCGCAAATTGTGCAGAAATGTTTTACTCTGGAATACACCACTCATTGTCTTCAAAGTAGAAGCTCTGCACTTTTAAAGTTTTGTAGATCCTGTATTTATTTTATTTAATTTTTAATTTATTTATTTATTAAAGATTTCTGTCTCTTCCCCGCCACCGCCTCCCATTTCCCTCCCCCTCCCCCAATCAAGTCCCCCTCCCTCATCAGCCCAAAGAGCAATCAGGGTTCCCTGCCCTGTGGGAAGTCCAAGGATCCTATATTTAAAAATACTACATAATACTTTTCTAAAATTGTGGTATATGACTATAGATTAGTATTTATAATTATGATACTATAATATTTATAATGACAAAACAGAAATATTTTGGTCAACAAATCATTTCCAACAGTCACTTAATTACTTGACCTTATAGTCAAATGGCAGTCTACATTATGACAAAATTTGTGAGGATGTAAGACATGGCTGATCTCACCTCACATCTACTTGTTCTGAAGAAAAGGTAAGGATTTTCTGGAAGAAACTCCACAGATCTCATTATCAGGTGCAGATGAAACATTAATGTCAAGACTGTGAGGTTTTATTAGTATAAAAGGCTGAATTTTCATCTAGGAATGATTAAAGAGAGGACAGACATAATCCAGAGATCATTTTTTATTTTGGCAAGCAAAGTTATCCTTTGAGTCTTACCAAGTTAATGTCAATGTAAATGACACAGTGTAAACTCTATTTCATTCTGTGTGCTGGAACCCATTAGGTTCAAGTGGGCAATAAAATTCTACTTTCAAACTCATCTATCCCTCTGAATAATGACTTTAAATGACCTTCTTGCTCATTCTGTTTCTTCCAAGACAAATGCACTGAAAGACAAGCAGAGTGCTATAAAAATAATAAATATTTTTCTTTTAGGAGGAAAATGAAGTGCATGAATTCAACGTTCAACACATTTAGTTATATTATTTTAAGAAAAAAAAAGGCTAAGGATCTATTTTAGTTCATAGGTCAGTTTTACAATATATACCCCAGTGAAAGATGGTGATTCTCTAAATAATACTAAATATAAAAACTTAAAAGCTCATGCAGTCTTTAGTATTGTTTATTATTGTTCTATTAAGCATACAGGCATCTAACTTATGAGACTTTTGATATTTAAGAATTGACACACTTTAAGAGAGAATGTAGGAGGAAATATAGAAAAGTAGAATTATATGAATGTCTTATCCCAGATATATTTTGATTATTTGATTGCTTTAGTATGATATAGATGTAAAATAATCTCAGAGGTTAATGAGTTGAAGGTTTAGTCCCCAGTAGTAAGTGGTAATAATAAGGGCTATTTATTGTGAAATAACTAGAGCATAATAAAGCAGGATAGTTTTTAATGAATTAAACATTTGATGATATCATATCTGGATGAGATATTAGAAATAAGGTATTGTTGGAGGAATTAGGTCATGGGGAGCATTCCTTTCAATGGTGTATTTTGGCTATAGACTCTTCTTTCTTGGCCCTTTGTCTATTTCTTCAATAGAATGAGGTAAGGAACTTTACCCATTGAGGATTTCCTTGGCATGATGTCACTGCCTTACCTGAAATCTAATACCAATAGTGCCAGCTCACAAGGGACTGAAACTTCAACATCTAAGGCCTTAGATACAGGAGCTTTGCTCTAGATGTACCCATCAGAACTGGCCGCCCCGGGATCAGTTGCTTTTTTGTGTTTTGATCAGTTGTGGTTTTCCTGCACTGCCCTCTGTCTGTTGAAAAAAAAAAAGTCTTTGATAATAGTTAAAAGTACACTTATCTGCGGGTATAAGGGTAAATATTGAGAATGCAGTTAGGGATTACCTTAATTTAAGGTTTACCTTAATCCAAGTGGGATTAGAAGATTCTCCTGTAAGATCTAAAACATACTAGCCCTCGGGATTTGGAAAGACTTCCAGTACTAGGCACAATTTTGCCTCCTTTTGAGCTGATTTCATTATACAGATATTGGTTACCACCAAAATATGAGTGCCACTGTTTCACTGCTGTGTGTCTCCTCTAATGATACAGTAACTGTATATCTAAAGCTTTAGACCACATGCTAGGGGTGTAAAGCACAATATTCAGGACTGCATACTATATAATATTAATGATGAAATAAATTTAAAAAAAAGAAAGGACTATGATGAAAATACAACAAAAGTCAATTTACAATATTCTTCTCTTTAATAATAATAATATGGAAAAAACAATACAGAGAATAAAGAATGCATATAGAAAGAGAATAAATACACAACCTAATTAAATGATATAAAAATCCAAAACATTTGGCTTTTTATCCATTCCATCTCTCGAGTTGTTCTATATCCTGTCCCTCTCCCTACCAACCTAACAAACGAAACTGAATACAACAATAACCCTTCCCCAAAACCAAGAAAACAAAATAAAACCACACCCCAAAAGCAAAATACAAAGAAACATCAATAACAACAAACTCACCAAATTGTAACCAATAAAGGCACCCAAAAATTGCAGAGCCTATCATATGGTGATTAACTACTCCTCAACATGGGGCCTGCCTTGGAGTGGTTTACATACACAGTGTGACTCTGTTGGAGAAAATTGGTTTTCCTTCTGCCAGCAAATGTAAGTGACAGTTCATCGATAAACTTACTCTCGTTTTCATCCATTCATTCATTTTTAAATTTGTCAAAATAAAATATAATAAAACAGAAAGTAGCACATCAAAGTTGGTCAAGACAAACCAATGGAAGAAAAGGGGCCCAAGAGAAGGCACAAAAATCAGTGATGCACTCATTTGCACTCTCTGGAATCTTCCAAAAACACTAATTGTTGCAGATCCTTGCAGGATCTGTGCAGGGTGCTTCCATTTTTGTGAGGTCTCATGAATATTGTTCACGTGAAGCTAGAGGGCCTTGTTTACTTGGTCCTC
Organism: Microtus ochrogaster; assembly: GCF_000317375.1. Taxonomy (NCBI): domain Eukaryota; kingdom Metazoa; phylum Chordata; class Mammalia; order Rodentia; family Cricetidae; genus Microtus; species Microtus ochrogaster. The sequence continues at coordinate 143,371 of NW_004949217.1, read as the reverse complement.
CATCCCCTCTGGTTCTTAACACTCTTTCTACCTCCTCTTCTGCAGGGATCCCTGAGCTCTGAGAGGAGGGATTTGATGGAGACCTCCGATTTAGGGCTTATTGTTCTAAGATCTCTTACTCTCTGGGTAATGTCTGACTGTGGGTCTCTGTATTTATTCCCATATGCTGCAAGAAGAGTCTTCTTTGGTGACAGCTGAAAAGGACACTGGTAAACCAGTTATCAACACAGGTGATTTTACCAATATGTTCTTTTCTTCTTTTATGCTAGTATTATTTGATTTTACCCTAAGACCCTGGGCTATTTAATCTGAGGTTATCAAGCTGTGTTGGCTACGGGTTCCATCTCTTGGAGTGTGGCATAGGTCAAATCTATTATTGTTTAGTTACTTTCACAGGCTTTGTGCCACAAGTGTCATGGCATATCTTGCAGGCAGTACAGGCCTGTTGATCAAAGGGTTTGTGGCTGGCTTGGTTTTTGTCTTTCTCTTTAAAAAGGGTACACAGCACATTCCTCTCCCAAACAAAGATGCTGGAATGTACGTAGGAGTGAATGCTCTTTGTAGGCTCCATATTTCCATGTTCATTAAGTTGTGTGGGTGCAGATACACACTTTTAGGGTATGCTGGAGAAGTGGAAGCAGGAGGATCATGAGTTTGAGGCTAGCCTGAGTTACAACTTCATTGCTAAGGAAACAGCTAAGCAGTTAAGAAGTTGTTCTGCTCTTTTAGAAAACCTAAGATCAGGTTCCAGCACCCATGATAGGTAGTTTCTAACCCATTATAACCCATTATATCCAAAAGTATTAAGTGTTTATTGACTGGGTTTTGTTAACTTAAGAGTATCACCTATTTTATCAAATTTTACTTAAACTATCTTGAAGACAGCAGTATGAAACATCAGGCTGGGGATGTCCTATTCCCTGAGAATTTCACAACAAAGTAATTCTTGTAGCATTCTACCTCATGCTTCTTGATTTTAGATTTGAAAATAAGAGAGGTTTTTGCAGGTTTTTAAAACTGCCATTAATTTTCTTACCAAGTGAGATGAAATAAATGTTTTTAAATATATCCTACTTTAAAACAATTACATATATCTAGAACACTTCCAGAAAAAATTAAATACTTTAAAAATTGTCAGAAGATTTTAGTTCCAAAAATGATAATCATTAATAAAATAACTCAGAAATCATTGAGATGTTTCTACATAGGGCCAAAAGCTTTCATTTACAAGGAACTGTGGCTTTTATCTTTGCTTAATTAAGTATGTTAAAGGAAAGAAAACCTGACTGACTTCTGTCTTGTAATTCGACAATATGTACGGATCCAGAAATGCTATGGAGTCATCAAGATCTGAACTTGACAATTGTTTAAATACTAATTTTTATAAGACTGTCTGTGCATGCATTAGCTAGTGCCATATATGAGATTTTTTTAGGAGTTTTCATTTGTGTGTATACCCTGAGTGCTGACAGATAACAGAAACATTTCAGAAGATTTCAATTACTTCCTAGAGGATGTAGGCTCTCTGTGTCTTAAAATATATACAGCAGTGTGCCATTTGGCTCAGAAAAAAAAATTGAGAACTGTGCCATTGCTCTGAACCTGAACTTGTCTGAAGATTACAGACAATTGAGTATCTTTAAGAGAGATTCTAAGACAGATTGTGAAGACAAGCCATGAGTTAGATACAGTTATCACTGATTTATTATTGATATACACTGCTCGTTTGGAATTAGGCAGAGCTGGAAAATAAATGACAGATAAGGGAGAGAAATGAAATTGAGATTTGCTTTCATTGCTTTGCTCCGCTCAGTGCTGGAGATCACACTAGTGCGTGCCAGCTAAGTGCTTTCCACTGAGGAACTTTCAAGCATCTAATATCAAAACTTTCTAAAATGACTGACAACTTGTTTATTTTATTTGAGAAGTTGTTCATAATCATCTTTTCTTCATTGAAAGTATAAATTCAACACTATGGGAAGATAACTTAGCTGATAAAGTACTTGATGCCCACCAAATGTGAGGATCTACACTTGGAATCTCAGAACCTGTGTAAAATCTGGGCACAGTAGGGAATGCCTGCAATTCCAGAGCTGGGGACATGGAGAAAGGAGTTTCTCTGGGGTTTGCTGAAAAGCTTCTTTGACATGCTACAAGTTCCAGGTCCAATGACGGACTCTTTCTAAATTATGAAGAATGTTGGAGGATAATGTTCACTGTAGACTTCTGGCTTCTACAGGCCTGTCCACATATGTACACATACATTGGTATACATATATGAACAAACATACTTAAGCTCCACACATGCACAAGCACACACACACACACACACACACACACACACATATGAATTATCTACTTTAAATAGATTGTTTATTTTCTATGTATAACCTCAGTATTTACTTATTCTGTGTTGTGTACAGAATGCTAGGATGGACAACGAAACCAAAAAAAAAAAAAAAGACAAGAAGCAAATGTAGATTGTTCGCACAAAATATACACATTCTATCATAATAGTTTTACTGTTTCATAGGGAAAATAAGATCATCAAAGTAACATAATACAAGTTTGCTATTGCTAATTTTAACTATCCCCCCAAAGACTTAGATAACAGTGACTGGTCCCCATCTCATGATGAAAAAAGGAGGTGGAAGAACCTTCAGAAGTTGTATCAGTAGTAGAATAAAGTTAGATAATTGCTGCCTCAGTGTGGAGAGAGAGAGAGAGAGAGAGAGAGAGAGAGAGAGAGAGAGAGAGAGAGAGAGAGACAGACAGACACTACCTGCTGTTTCTCAAAGTCTCCACCCAGCAACACATCACTTCCAACAAGGTCACACCTACTCTAACAAAGCCACATCTCCCAATCTTCTCAAACAGTTTTACTCCCTGGTAACTAAGCATGCAAATATAGCAATATTATGTCTATTCTTATTGAAACCAGCACAGTAAGAATAGCACACTTGCAAATTTTAATACCATCAATCTGTGGTATTGTGAGATACTTTCAATATTTTTTTCTTAAAAATTCAGGAAATAGAAAAATATTTGAATATTGTAGGCAATATGATTTTAGAAAACAAATACTTTAAAAATAGTAGCTAATAGCTTTTCTATAGATTACCTGCCTGTGGCTTTTTTGCACACATTTCAGAAAGAAGCAGTGATGCATGGGTTAGGTACAAAAAAGCAGAATAGCTGGATGTGCTGGACACATGTTGTGGATCATCTGGATCTCCCAGGCAAAACATGCTTCCAGAAGAAGCATGGAGGATACAAACAAAAGATGCAGATATTTAAAAACGTTTTACAAATGCCTGAGAGCTCACACTAATAAGAATTTCCTGGAAGGGGGGGAGTCAAAAATTTTGACTAGAAAGGATTTTAGAATCACAAGATTGTTGAATTATTAACAAGCCAAACTGTTTTACTTTTTCACTTTCTGTTCTAACCCTCGAAGTCTTTAGGTTAACTTCTTCTGCTTTAGGTAAATTTCCTTTAAAGTATCATCTCAGGTATCAACCAACCAAATGAACAAGGTAGTTCAGACACTAAATTAAACTTCTGATACACACGCACTGCTGTCGCTTCAGCTCTTTTTGATGGGGCTGTTCAAGCCCGTGCATCTCTACTGCTTTCTAATGGTTCCTCTGCTGCTTGTTACACTGCAAATTTCAGAGCCCTGCAGGCTGAACGGAAGCTGTCTCCCCCAAAATGTTTGCCTTTCACACCATATTAGTTCTTTAAGATGGTGTGTCAAGACTCATTTTAAAATAGTGCTGTAATTAGTGAAGCTCTTGGGTTGCACAATCAAAATCAAATTCTATACCGTTTTATTTCCTGGAGACAAAGCTCGGGCGGGGATTATACTTAAGCAGACTTTGCTCTCTGTATATGTAAATTAGGATGGCAGAGCCTGGTTTAAATGTCTGTACAAACAAAAATCCACATCTGTGCGAAAGACTTTTGAAAGAGCAATGATGCAGAAGTCACTATAAGTCTTATGTAGATACAAAGGGCAGCCTGCAGGAAGTCCAGAAATGTCATTATTTTTCTCTTTACAGATAAGGATAATTTGGAATCATTCCCTAATTTTGAATGAGGCATTCATCATGATTAATGATTTTAAGTTTGAACAACTTTGATTTAATTTCCTGCTTCTCTTTCCACATCTTTCTGGAAAACGTTGTCAAAACAATGGAATAGGGAAAAATCAATACTTTAATAAGACACCATAAAAGAGAATGTAGCTATATAATTCATAACTTACTTTGAAATAAAAATTGTGATATGATTCTTGCAGTCATGAGATGTCATTTTGAAAAGCAGTCTCTTCAATTGAAGAAAATTTCAAACAGAATAAATACTTCTTTTAGTAAAATATACACGTTCTCAAACTGAATAGAATTAATCACAAGGTTTAGCACTAAATCAATTATATGAGCAAATGAATCACAGAAATTGTCAACAATGAAAGAGAATGCTTCTGTGCCTGTTCTTTTTTCACAATTAACCTATAGGGCCTCTTCAAAAGCTGTCTTTATTACAAAGTGAGATCCATCATTCAGTTTCTTAGGATTTTCTTCTTATGTTGGTGGCTTATCACATTATAAAGCAGGGTTTTTTCTTTAGGTTTAAGAAGTTATAAGCACGAATGGGCATTTGGAAAGCAATTGTTTGTACAGTAAGTATTTAAACGTTGCCCACATTCTTCAAAGCCTTGGGTTTTTTTCATTTTATTAAACTTTATTCTATCCATATGTAACCACTATCCTAAAAATATATCTTCTTTAGTCATAGGGTTATATTATACATAGTATAAGAGCCTAATGTTATTTATTTTTCCATACTTTTTGAATATTTTATAAATTGTAACCTATGGATCTATTCTACTCTTAGCATTTTTTCTTAAATCTACATTATTTATAACTGCTTTTACAGCTCAACCATTTCTATTATTATGTGAAATTATAGCTAAATGATATGTTTTAATTGCTTAATCATATCTCAATAATTTTCAATATTAGGTCTTGGTGACATGAAATAAGTAAAAATTATAAAGAGTATTCAAAACTCACTCATTATTGAAATGCAAGTCTGTGTTCATTGCCCAACACTTTTTTAACTTGTGCTACCTGGTAAAGTCCTGCTAGTGTTGTATTAACACTGTCAGGAGTATGGCCTTCTGGCTTTCTTCTGAGTATAAGAATTTTCATCTGTGTTTTCAAGATCAGGTAAAAAAAATATGACTTAATATGTTGTCTTATTTATTCTCTCTTATTCCTTCTTAAACTCATTTCCTCTCACTTTGTAATTATAATTGTCACAAATATGTATATAAGTTTATAATACAATCTACTGATGTCCTTTAACATTGCTTATATACGTTGAGGCCCTTTTAGGTTAGCTAATTCTCAAGAAGACTGAGTCTCCCTATGTCAGGAAATATAAATTACCTTCGTCTTCTTCTAGGGATGAAGTCTTGTGATAATTACTTAACCAAGTTTGCATGTCAACTGATACTGATTTTTAGGCCACTTTAGGCAAATATATCTTAAGATTCCTTAGGCATAGCCTCCCTGGCATATTTAGAAGAAACCCTCTCACAGAAGACATTCTGATTCCTTGGGAGTGACACATAGAGTTTTAATTTACTTCACATGTATTCTATATACTATGTATTTACTATATATTTTTATTTGTTTATGTGGTATAAATTCTTTTAAAAAATAATGAATTTGTTTCAAAATGGTAGTAGATCTGATGATTCAGTATTTTTGTCAATTTTCCAAAGATTTTTCAGATGGACAGAAAATAGTATTTGTGAATATTTTAAAGAGTAACACCCATCAGATGGTTACTTAATTTATTTCCATTCAAAATTATACAGTGAATGTGAAAAGTGCTTTGGCAAGCGTACTATCCTGTATAATAAACACTCTTAATTCTAATGGAATTAACAAGGGCAAGAAGCGATTTCACAGTGTGCTTCTCGCTAACACATGAGACAAATGTTTTACCAAATCAGGCAAATCATGTTTCAGGCGGTATTGTTATTCCAATTATTCACTAATTTTTCATTATTTTCTTGAAGGAATTTGGAATTGGAACACACAACTGTGACTGTGTATTGAGATGCGGGGGGCATAAGGAAAGGGGAAACGGGTCCGGAATTGACTCAGTAACTATGAAAGATGCAATTATTTTCAATTGTTCTGAAAAACCACATTTTTCATTAACTATGCTTAGAGAGGGGGATTGAACCTGTGCATTTGTTCTAATATAATTAACAACCCACTTTTAAATTTTATTGAAACAGGAAAGGGAGATGGAGAAGCTCACAAGTTTACCAAGGAATCAGGAGTGAATAGCAGTTGCTGCAGGCAGTTATTGTACATAAAGAGATGGGTCCAGATCAGAATTAGCAAACAGCAGCTAACTGCTTGGAAGCCAGGATAAAGCCGAATCTGGCTTCCAGATGCCCCATCCCAATAGAGGATGCGGTGGCCTGCCAGCAGCTATGTAAAACTTTTATGGAGTGTGGTCAATTTAAAAGCTCACTGAGGCTTGGTGTGGTCCTAGGTAGAAAGATCTGCTGTGCTATATCTGTTCGGATTCCAGCCCAACACAGCTCCCCCAAGCAAAAAAGACATTCATAGTACATTCTGTTGTAGATAAAAGTTATCTGATCCAAATAGGTCAAATCTAGCCATGGCCACAGACCTCAGGCAGAATAAAACAGTCTCAGGCAGAGATCTCAGCGCTCACAGGTCCCATACAGCAGATGGTCAGTCCTGAGGCAAGTGTTTTACCAATGCTAACCTTTTGAGTCAGTATTTCTCTGCTATGTCCATTCTCTGGCCCTTGCCTTTTTCTCTCATAGAAAATTATTTCTGTATGACCTTAATTTAATATTTATGTAAGGCACAACAATAATGACAGCATGAATGTGCCTAAATTAAGAATTCTGGGCTAAAGATAGAATTAAAAATACAAATAACCCTCTCTTGAAATTCATTATATGCCAGTTCATATTTTGTTACTTATTTACTATCTATTTTGACACTCAATCTAGAATCATTTATACTTGGTAATAAATTTGGATTTATCATTTAGTATAGAAATTGGATAATTTTTGCCTTACTCCAGGTTTTTATCAGGATAATTAATCTCTACTAGCAACATTTTGTAAAGTAGTTTTCTTTAATGTCTAGATATCATTTCAGTATCAACATTATTGTGATATAATTATATAAATTAGTTCAGTTATACTGTGAGAGTAAAATACGGGAGTTCTATTGGAAAAGATGTTTGTAAGATTCAGTGGTATTTTCTGTGCACTCGCACAGAATTGATCCTAATTCATATCATATATTTTGAGCATCTTATTTTGTTTTAAATTATGTGTGTGTATATGTCTTTGTGATAATATGTACACGTGAGTGTAGTTGCCTATGAAGACCAGAAGATGAAGTCAGATATCCTGGAGCAGGAGTTACAGGTGGTTCTGAGCTGCGTAATGTGGGTGGTGGCAATTAAATGTGTGTCTTCTGGAAGAGCAGTATGCCCTTCTGAGTCCTCAGAAATGTCTCCAGCCCCAACGTGTGATTTTATGTATAGTAATTTTTTCAATGAAGTATAACTTGGTACTTCAATGTTTCAGGTTTACTGTAGACAGGACCAGTATTGTGCTTAGAAAGAAAATGGCCCCCAAAGGGAGTGGTACTATTAGGAGGTGTGGCTTTGTTGGAATAGGTGTGACCTGGTAGGAGGAAGTATATCAACGTAGGAGTGGGATTTGAGGTTTCCTTTGCTGGATCTACTCTGAGTGGGACAGTTCACTTCCTGTTGCCTTTGGATCAAGATGTAGAATTCTCAAGTACCATTTCTGCCTGTATGCTGCCATACTCGCAGCCTCCACACCGATTGATAATGGACTAAACCTCTGACAATAAAAGATGCTACCTCAATTAAATGTCTTCCTTCATAAGTGTACCTGTGATCATTGTGTTTCTTCACAATAATAGAAGCTCTAAGACAGCCAGTCATTCTCACATAGCCTTGTTCAATCCCTGCTTTCCATTGAGTGCTGCTATTGGGCAGAACTCATTCTTCTTCTATATGTACTGTGCCCTGTCTTGTCCTATGCTATATCTATACCTGTCCGGTTCTATTCTATATCTGTGTGTATACGTATTCCATATTACAGTTCAGATTATATCTTATTCCAATGTACTCTTTAGGCAATGTCAGCCATACAATGTCAATGTAAAGAGTGTCCCCAGAGAACTTCCATATAATTAAGCATACTAAAAATTCCCACAATGATTTTCAATCATTGGCAGGTAGGAAAGATAGACATTTGAGTTGCCATAGTCAAAATCTTTACCATAGACAAGGACTGACCCTTAGTCAAGAAATTTTTGGCAGTGGATACCAGCTGGTGACAGAAAATCAGCTTTCACCTATTTAGGGATATTGGGTATATAAATTTCCTCTTCAAAGCAGGGGCCATGTCCATCTACATTTGAATGTGTGTATGTGTGTGTGTGTGTGTGTGTGTGTGTGTGTGTGTGTGAGAGAGAGAGAGAGAGAGAGAGAGAGAGAGAGAGAGAGAGATGCTATTTACTTATTTATTTACTGCTTTTATTTTATTGGACTTTCTGTTTGTTTTTGTTATATTTTATTTTTATGTATTTGTGTTTTTTAAATAAAAAAGAAGACAGTTTGGATGTGGAGACATGGAGAAGCTAAGGGAGAAGTTGGGGAAGGGAAAGACGTCAAGGTCTGGCCTTTACAAAATCACCTCTTCTAAACCTGGATGGAGGTGGGCGGTCCTTGGACTTCCCACAGGTCAGGGAACCCTGATGCTCTTTGAGCTGATGAGGGAGGGGGACTTAGTTGGGGGAGGGGGAGGGAAATGGGAGGCGGTGGCGGGGAGAAGGCAGAAATCCTTAATAAATAAATAAATTTTAAAAAATCACCTCTTAGCAGTGTAGGGGAGTGGGAATTTTAGAAATACAAGTAATGAATATGAAGACACATAAAATCAATAAGACAAAAAGCATAGAATAATACTGGGAGGGTATTCCAGTGATTACTGAAATCCTGAAATCACCTGAATGGTTATTCTTTCACAGCTTTCATATACAATGGAAATGGGAGGTGGGGGGAAGGTAACAAAAGACTTTATTAACATGATACAAAGGATAACTCACAAAGTCAATTGTGTTATTACTCTGAGACATCAAATCATCAGCATTCTGCTGTCTAGGTAGAGAAGCTGTTCTAGATCAGGTAGGCTGAAGACTACTTACCAAGGTGACCTCATAGTTACAAAAAAGGAGAAGTACATTTGCCAGTCCATCGTGAACCCTTGTCAGTGTGGCACAGACAGACCTTCTTGAATGAGCTATTTTAATCTTAAAAGAACTAAGCAGTTGCACACTGAGCTGGGACAGGCAATAAACATTTGAGCAACCTCCAAACTCCTCTGACAAGGTAGAAATAGGCCCACATTTCTCAGCCTCCACAGGCGGGAATGCACAAAAAATATTGTATGGAAATTTGAAATAAAAAAGCTAAAAAAACCCCACCTAAATCTTTGTCAAAAATGTTCTTTTTCTCAATGTTTGTTGAATCTGTTTTATTAACTTTACAAATTTCCCATCATTCTCCTTAGCCAGACTTCCAGCTGTTGCTTTCCTATTCTAAGACAACTCATTCAAATTTACCAATTCTATTGGATAAATCTTTTGATCCTCTAATTGTCAAATTTTCATTAAAATAAATCCATTGTTTTCCTCGTTAACTTGTTTGCTTTCTATAACCTCTAAATTTTTATGGTCTTCTGAGATGATATTTAAAACACTCAGCACTATTTAGTACTAGTGGTTTCCATGCAGTTAAAATTTATGTTTTGATCCAAAAAAAAATGTTGTATATTGTTCTGCAAACTAGAGTTACAAATTCTAGTCACACTGGAATTTAATTTAGTTTAAGAATGCTGTTAAGCATTTCATGACCTTCTTCATCTCAGTGTACGGACTTTATTCTATATTGTTAACTATTTTTCCTGGCCAACAAACCTCTCTGCTGATGCAAATACTGCCAATCAGAACAAATCAGCCCAAATTAAAAGACAGCCAGGTTTAATGGATGGCAATACTTTCAGGTGGCCCTGGGAAAACATGGAGAGGGAAAGAGGAAAAAAGGGGAGACCAAGTGTTCATTCTCTGGGGGGCAGTTTAAATAGCCTGTGGGAGTGGTCTTGACTTTCCCTGTGAAGGGGTCACTGTTTGTAGGTCTTTCTCAGAGGAGGAAGCTTGGAATGAAGTTTGCCACCCATCATTCCAATAAAACAAAATGCCTGAGGCTGCTATAGCAAATTTATAAGGACAAAAGTCTTTTTTTTTTTTTTTTTTTTTTTTTTGCTCACAGCTAGAACTCTATTGACCAGCTGCATACACTAAGGGCATTTTAATATGATACACAGTATCTTTAAGTACATAACTCATTTGAAGAAAAGACACACCACAGGGCAAGACAGGAATCATAAAAACAAGAAGACCAGACTATCATACAACTAATTATCCTAGTCTTGCAAGACCACTGAGAATTCTTCCTGAAGGTGTACTCTTCAAGGTATAATCTTGCTTTGGGGCATAAAGGTAGACAGCAAGAAGACTCAAGAATCCCTAAACTGTGCTGGGTATAGGCTAGGTAGGTGTGGCTATTCTGTGATGCTGTTAATGACACCATGGTTCTCCTCTGTGGACTTTGTAGAGCCATTAAGCAGATCATGAACCTTCTGTGATTAGCGCCTGACTGAGTATGCACCTGGCAGCTGTTCCTAGTAGAGACAAGATTTACCTATGGCTTCAAGAAGCTAAAACTATTAAAGTAATTTTGTGACATATATAATACTTTCATTTTGTTCTGTTTCATTTGTTCCCTAATGAGTAATACCCACCAAAATTTTTAATTGATCTTCAGCTTTTCATAACATTACTTCCCTATAATGACTTTTGTGTAGTTAAACAACTGTATTCATTTTTGTAATGTTTTCATAATCTCAAGCTGTTGAATTGTTTATGAAATATTTATTAAAGTTTTAAATAATAATAGGCATATTAGATGTATTGTTAGAAAAAGTGTACAAGTGACTTAGAGGGTAGTTTTAGCATGAGTGTTGGATAATAAAATATTTCAGTGATATGACAAAACTACACAATAAAAATGCCATAGACCTTCATTTTTGTTAATTATAGGAGAAATGATTATTGGATCAGAAAAAAATGTTAATAGGTTTAGGACACTTTAAATTTAGTCAGTAATATGAATATTTTTTCATGGCTTAAGTTTGGATAAGACAACAGACAAAATCATAAGTCATTATTTGATTCATTACATTTTTAAATTCTATGTTGATGTACATACATATATATATTTACACATAATCTATTTTAAGCATTGACTATTACATCATTTAATCTGGGGTTTGTGTTATAAATAACTGTTATGTTTCCATTGTTCCAATGTAATCTGCCAAACTAATTCCAGACACACAGAAGAAATACGGAAAACATATGGAAATAATTATAATCTGATAATTTGTATTTATCTTTGCTTTAGTCTAACTTTAATATATTCTGTGCAGTTGACGGCATAATTATTTTGTATTTTAATAAGGGTCTTTTCAAATGACATTATATAATTTCTCCAAATCTAATTATTAGCCTTCTGACAAATATAAGCTCCTTCATAAGATCCCCACATCTATATTTTTAGTTTTTATGCTCCTCCTTTTACTCCATTCCTGGCTACTGGACAGACACTTTGCTGTGCTCTTTTCATGTTTTCTGTTGTGCCATTTTCCTCTAACAAACTATTAGCTTGAGTTCCCCATGGACTCATTAGTGTGTTTCCTTATTAAAATATGTCCTTACTCTACAATTTGCAGATTCAACTTTATGCGAACTTTTAAAATATGGTAAACTTGACATTTTACTCACAGGACAAAAAGGCTTTTCATGGGATACCCATTTGTTCTTTATACATTTTAATGATATAAAGTTCACTCTTAAAAATATAAAGCATTTTGAGATAAAAGTGTATATTACTGTTTATTTTTCTTTAGCACAAACAACAACCACATTTATTGTGTTAAGGTTATTTGCGTGTAGATGTTTTTATTACATATATTAAACTTATTTCTACCTCTTTCAATACCCTCTCCCATCACCTTACCTCCATGCCAACTTGTTCCCTTTCTGTCCATAGCAGCCTCTTTTCTGCTTCATGTCACATATTCTATGACTCTCTTTCCTTTTATGGGGCATTTTCTTCTTTCTTGATTTACTACATCTCCATGCTTTACATAATTTTGTGTAATTTATTTGGTGGTTTACTACAAATAATGGCTCTCAAGTTCAGTGACCTCTAGTGCTGCTAGGCATGAGAGCATTGAGATGTTCAAGTGAGTCAACAGCACATGCCAAGTTATCATAAAGCAGAAATGAGCGCACAGCAGTGATGTGTGCATCAGTTGGAGAAAACACCGTGAGCACTGGAAATAAACACTGTCCTTGCCAGAGATGAGTATTCTTTAAGGCAGTATTTGTGGAGACTTCAAAATATATTGCTGTGTTTTGAATTATATGAGAATTAGTTGTAGTAACTTTGGTACTTTGTAGTCAGATTCTGAATACGTTTTAATGGTGGAATCAACTCATTTTGCAAAACTGAAATTATAGTATAAATAAAACAAAGCAAAACCAGAAATGCAACTATTCTCTAGGTGAGAAAGACTGGAAAAATGAAAATATCCTTCATTGAGCAGAAAAAGGTAAGCAAGAAACAGGTTTACTCAATGGTATTACCAGTTGTTATTGAGACTATTACATTACTAAGACATTTAAATATCCAGAGGAATGTGCTTCATATGTGTCCACATAGATATAGAAATCTGGAATTCAATGCAGGGCACAAGCTTACTTGTAACCATAAATTCATTTCTTGTGGTCTAAGCTTTTCATTATCATGTTATTATGTCTAGACCAAGTACTCTATCTAGCAGAATGAAATATTTTTTAACATCTGTCTTAATCATGTACTTGAAGGGCAATCAATACTCCTGAAAGCCACTTATCCAAACAAATGCATATATTTTTCTTCAGGAATTGGTTACAGCAAATTTCCTGTTGCAATATGAAAACAATGCATTGTGCTCCCATCCTATAAACTTGTGATTCTCAAATGACACTAAAAGACCACAACTGATGTGGTTGGTAATAAGCTATGGAATTTTCTATGTGCTATAGCTTTAGTCATCCAAAGATAGGTGAATCAAAATGATATTGAAGTCTTTAAAGGATGTATAAAGGGCATAATAGGCTCCTGTTTATTTTAGATGTCACAATACATAAATCTATACTCTCAAGGTCTAAATGAAGTGGTTTTTTTTCCTCTCTGAAAAAAAAATAGCAGACCACGTCAGTCAGTAAGTATACTTAATCCATGTATTAAGTCTTAATTTCTTTAGATCTATAGTCTTGTTTATTCTTCTAGGAATCTGATGAACCTTTAATCAATTAAACCTCTTTACAAACATGGATTTAAGTTTCATCTCTGTGGGAAATTACTTAGGAATTGTTTTAAATGCTTTAAGAATCTCATCACCCTGCTGGTTTACCCTTCACGGCTATTTATAGCTGCATGCTTTAAAACATTAACTATGGAACCCCTGCAAGACTTCCCATTTCTTAACAAGTCTCCAGGGGCAATATAGCATTATATAGTAGGCACTACATCCATTAGTATGCACACTAAAGAATCCCATGGAGGAACCTGTCTTCACATCTTACAGTGAGCAAGTGCAGATGAAACAAATCTCTGAATAACCGCATGAACAGTTCACTAAGAACAGGCATATTTCCGTGGATGTGTTTCAGGTGTGAATTGCTGAGCAAAAAAACTCTTGAAAAACTCAGTGGCTTGAACTAGTAATGAGGTAATTGTTTGTCACCAACTGTCTGTGGCTTATGAAGCTCAAGCTGAGTGATTTCTTTCTACCTATTAACTAGCAGAGGCAGATTCAGTCAGAGAGGAAGGGGCTCAGGAAAGGGTAAAAACCAAATGAATATAAATAAACTCTCCCTCGAGGTCTCTGCATAGTAGCTCCTACTTAAAATCAAATGGGAGATTTCTGTTTTTAAACAATGCTGTGGGCTTCTGGACAAGATGGTAAGCCTCTATGGATATTTATCTAAAATTCGGCCTTTATATATGTTCAGGTCTCCTTAGCCTAACTAAGTTACCCTTGGTCACAGTCAAGTTCAGTACAATAGGAATTACATAAACAATGAATGTTGGGAGGTGCTATTCATAGTAGACTACCATTGACAATGAATGGTCTCTTTTGTCACACACACACACACACATACACACAAAACCTCACTATGTAGCCTTGGTCGGTCTGCAGCTAACTTAGTATGCCATAATGGCCTAAAAATCACAGGAATTGGACTGTCTCTACCTCTGGAGTGCTAGGATTAAAATTCTGTGCCACCTGTTTAAATGCTTTTATATCTTTATATCAACTATGCCCAAACAAGCAATTTTTGTTCTATAATAAAGACTTTCCACATACATAAACTTATTATGTTGATTAATGTATTTAAATAAGGTATTTAAATAGGAAAATGCCATAATTTTATGATAATTGAAAGAGTGGGCTAATAATAAAGGTTCCTTGACTGATAAATGATATCTAAAACGAGCAAACAGCTGTAATAGATGCAAAGTCACTCATTTTATTTTCACATGGAATAAATTTGTGTTATTGAATTTGTATTTCATTTGCACTTGTTATTCCCTTAGCAGAAACTTACACTTCAATTACACTTTCAATATACCAACATTTTCATGATGATCCAAAATTAAATGAATTAGTTAATATGTATTAAAATTAATAGTTCACATAACCAATAAGCAGTTTTCTATATAGTTATATAAGATAGTTATGCAACATCAAACTTTAATTTAAATTTGGTTATTGACATTTGTTTATTATTTGTAATTAATATTTAATTTTTAATTGTGTATGTGTGTCTGAGTTTGTGCATTTGTCTGTGTGTGTGTCAGTGTTTTATGTTAAGTTCTAGCACGCGCACAACTTGTTTCAGATGTTGAGGCTGGGGACAACTTTTGGAAGTCAGTTCTCTACTTCTGCAGTAGGGTCTCAGAGACTGAATTCATATTGTTAGGATTGTGTGACAGTTTTCCACTTAGTCATATAACTAGAACTAATTTTTGAAAATGTATTTGTTTATTTTGTTCAGTGCATGTATGTTTGCTTTAGTATATGAATGTTAATCATGACCTGCACTGCTCAAGGAAGTCAAAAGAGAAAGATAGGTCTGATGAAACTACAGATCATTTTGAGTCTCCTGATGTAAGTTCTGGGAACTGAGCCCTGCTCTTCTGGAAGAGCAACAAGTCCTCTTAACCACTGAGCTATGACCGCAGTCCCCAATTTTTGTATTTAAATACTAATTTCTTCTTTGGGTTGAAATATAAATTCAGATCTGTAATTTAGTGTATTTCTCTAGAATGGCAGAGAAGACTCATTTAGATGATTTGATCTGTATCTGAATATAGTAAGTTATAAGAACAGGATATCTGGATTTTGAATAATTTTATATTTTAAAGACCAAAAAAGAATCAGAGAAAGGAGAAAATATCTCAACTACATTTGTTTCAGTAGAATGAAGAACTTATGTTTATGGTTGAACATTTAACTTGTACTTTCAGGTCAGCTGTAATAGAATTTCTTAAGGAAAACCTCAAAGATTAAAAACATGTGAACTAATTTAATTAGACAAATTTTATAACAATAAAAGTTTGCCTCATAAACTGTTAAATACATTGTGATTGAAAATCATCCATCCATTAAACCATTTTGTTTTCTCAAAGAATATTACAAGGAAGAAACTGTCTAGAATATATTTTGTATATATAATACACATTTGTATACATAATACACATATATACATTGTATTTATGTAACATATGCATTGTATATGCAATATATAACACATATATTTGCATAAAGGTAGATACTAATTATTTATTGTATCTCTAATAATTTCACATTAATTCTATATCAAATCTTTACTGAGGATGGAAAATATGAATGTTCAACACCAGAGGTTACATGACTAACCACACACATCACGTATTTAAATAAGAACACAGAAATTAAATGCAAAATATGTCAGTGGCATTTATATTTAAAATAAAGGCATAAAACTTAAGACTGATGATGCTACACTAAGTCAGTTTTAAGTGTATGGTATTCCTGGCTCTAATTTTTGGTAAGGTGATAGTACATGGTGCTTTAACATACTACTTCTGAAAATCAAGGATTGATACAAAGAACTTAGTCTCATTTAATAAAAATAAGATGTAAAATTATGTCTCAAGTTGTTATTAAAATGATTGTTTGCTGGGCGATGGTGGTTCATGTCTTTAATCCCAGCACTTGGGAGGCAGAGGAAGGCAGATCTCTGTGAGTTCAAGGCCAGTCTGGTCTATTAGAGGTAGTTTCAGGACAGGCTCCATAGCTACAGAGAAACCTTGTCTCAAAAAAAGTCAGTTGCTGGGTGAGCCTCACTAATGACAATTAGGATAGGCAATGATCTATGAGTATAGCAGAATATTATTAGGAATCATTTCATTGACATTTTTTTTTCTTTTTTGCCTGTCATGTTTGGTTCTATCTTAGGTCTCTTGTCTGTCCTGGATTTTAGTTCTCTGGGTCATTGGCAGTGTTAAGGATGGAGTCCCTCTCATAGTTTAGGCTTCAAAGACCCGTCATTAGTTAGCCACTCACATAAGTTCTGTGCCACCTTTGTCCCAGCAAATTTCTTGGCAGGGAGAATTGTTGGTCAGTGGTTATGTGGCTGGTTGGCAGTTACAGTCCCTCCACTGGAAGTCTTGCCTAGTTACAGGAGATGACCGGTTCAGGCTCCCTATTTCCCCTTGCTAGGAGTCTTAGATAGGGTCACTCTCATAGATTCCTGGGAATTTCCATTGTATTAGTCTTCTAGCTCATCACAAAGACCTCTGATTCCAGTTGTCGTTTCTAGCATTCTTTCCTTCCACCCTCACCACTACCTAATCCCTCCTGTTCCCATGCCCATCCTGATTTTTATCTTATTATTATTCCTTAGATGCCTGTTTATTTTCTAACACAGATTGAAGGGTATGGATCTGGATGGAAGGCAAGGTAGCAAGGAATTAGGAACAGCAGGGGGAGGGAAACTATAATCAAATATATTGTAAGAAAAATCTATTTTTTTTTTTTGGATTTTCGAGACAGGGTTTCTCTGTGGCTTTGGAGCCTGTCCTGGAACTAGCTCTGTAGACCAGGCTGGTCTCGAACTCACAGAGATCCGCCTGCCTCTGCCTCCCAAGTGCTGGGATTAAAGGCGTGCGCCACCACCGCCTGGCAAAAAAAAAAAATATTTTTTTAAAAGAAGAAAAAATTCTAAAGTAAAACTAATTCAGAAACTTTAAATCATAGAAATAAAAATAAAAGTTCACAGTAGAACAAACTCAGAAAAAGCAGATGTGCAGGGAACAGGGGGCTGCCTGGGTTCGAGGCATAAGTGGTATTGTTTGTGAGAGTACTATGAAATGTGGTTGGATGTTGGCTATGGAATCCGCAGAAGCACCGTGTACTAAGCTGCACTATACTCTGCAGTGTATCCTGATGTCAGAGTAGCTGTGGTTTCATCATTATATCAATGCTTGAAATCATTTCAATAGATTTGCTTTTGATCTCTGTTAGAGCTACCTTTCTAGTAATTCAATTGTATCTGCATAGGAGGTGTTACTGAGTTTGTTGCTCTTGAGGGGAAAAAGCTTAAATGAAAACAAGATTAATGTCAGAAAAGATTGCGAGTGGTTGCAACTAAGACTGGAATGCAAAGCCCTGGAGCTGCCGATAGACTCAGGTGATGGATTCTAAACGTGAAAACAGTTAACAGATAAGCCATTTCTGGGCTGTGGACTAGGAAGCAGTTATTTAACTAACCAGTGCTTTAATTTACTCATTGTTAAATAAAAATAACAACCAATTCAAAAGGCAAATGAGTTGCAGATAGACAGAACTTGTAACAATAGCTGCCCAAGAACAAATACTATCAGATACTATTGCTATATTAATAGCTATCAAACTTTTACCTATGATTAAATTAGGTGCCCACAGAAGGTGACATTTGCTATACAAATGTGTGTGTAGCATAGTGATACTGGTACTGCAAAAGATAGAATGAAGAAAAATAGATGCAAAAACTCAGTGTAGGCTGAAATCTAACTTTTTCCAATAGTCTTGTTAATAAACATGCTCTTTTTATGTTGTTTTATTTTTATTTTATTTATTTATTTCCAAAACAGGGTATATTTTATAGTTTGGAAGTGCCAGAATTTCAAAGTCTGTTGAATTTTTTGACAATGACATTAATATGTATTTGAACAACTGGAAAATAATGATACCCTGAAAATCATATAGATTATTTATAAAAATAAATCAGTTTTTCATAGATTGCATCTCTGTAGCTTTTCTTACAGGTTAAAACAGGATCTTTTTCCATGCATTATAAGCCTGTTCAAAATGGCATACATACCCTATGAGTAGCTTGCACAAATGTGTTTCTTTGCAAGGACTGCAATATTGTGTACTTCCATACACACTACTTTCTTTTTTTCATTTGACCAAAGTCCAAATTCAGGCCATTACAGAATCAGATCATGCAAGATGAAATCTTCTGGGGGAGGTACTGAACAGTGACACACATCTAGTAAATGTATGTAAAGACTATGTACGTAGCTACTAGCTACTGAGTACGAAGAGAGTGCAACTTAAGCTAGATAATATAAGTATTTATTAAAGCTGCCAATGGTCCAGCAGTCAATTCACCAAATATAGTAATGTAGAAATTTGGGATAATTATTTTATTTGTTTTGTTGAAATTTGTTCTTACTTGTAGCCCGTGAAAACTGAGGATGAGACATAAAACCTAATTTCTGACACTATAGGAGAAAAAATATGGAGATAAGAAAGTGAATTTATATTGTCAAATATAATTTATCATTCTATGTTAGAAAATAAAACATTAAAATATGCACTGTTTCTTCCAAAAGATTTATTGTGGATCTTCTTGGCATCATAAGAATGAAAATTTGAGTTTGGTCTGCTGTGGGATAATACTTTTGTACAGTGTAAAGATTTGCTAGTCATATTGGTTTAGTAAAACACTGATTGGCCAGGATTCAGGCAGGAGGTATAGGTGGGACAACCATACTAGGACAATTCTGGGAAGAGCAAAGGAAGAGATGCAGTCATCATCCAGAAGCAGAGGAAGCAAGATGAGAATGACTTACTGAGAAAAGGTACAAAACCACATGGCTAAACATAGATAAGAATTATGGGTTAATTTAAGTTGTAAGAGGTAGTTAGTAATAAACCTGAAAAGAGTCCAAACAGCTTATAATTAATATAAGCCTCTCTGTGTTTATTTGGGACTGAACTGCTGTGGGACTGGGCAAGACAGAAACTTCTGCCTACATTGGTCTAATAGCAGAAATGGATGTCGAGAATCTAAAGAATCTGATTGTTATACCAGAATTTAAAGAATAAAATAGTTTGAATGATAACATTAGCATTATCTGAGTGGTTGAAAATATAACAGTCAAAATGACAACAATAAAAGTAAGCTTGGTATTATATAAATAATTTCATCGAGACCAATAATTTATCGATATTTTAAGAAGTTCCCCAGACATAGAGAAACAGGTCTTAGCCTCAGAATAAAGAAGATAACAGTGACTGAAGGATAACAGTCTGTTCACATACAAAGAACTCCTTACCAAATGGACATTTTTCTTAGGAAAACTCACACAAATATTTCATGTGTATTATAACTTGCCCTCTAGCCTGTTTTAAATGGTCCTTCTGAGCCAGGTGGTGGTGGTGGTGCAGGCCTTTAATCCCAACACTAGGAAGGCAGAGGCATGGAATTGTTACACTGTTACTCAAAATAACTACTCAATAGAAAAAAGAAAGGTAGCAGATTTTAAATGTTATATGCTCTGGTGCTAAGCTTATAAATTTTTGTTGAAAAAACATAATAAATTTTATCAAACATAATTACATTTCCATCAATACAATAAGAATACATGTACAAAATGATAAATATTTGTTTCATACAAATTTATATTCTGTCAGGTTGATGAGCCAGACCTTTTCCAAGTTGCAATATGTAGTGGCCGGATAATTATCTTAGTAATTTGCTCCAGAGGAAAGTATTATATTTTGCAAGAAAAGTTCATGAGATCATTTCTCTTTTTTAAAAGGGAACATAAAAACATCTCTGTAAGTAAACATATATCACTGAAAAAATAATCATTGAGTTAACTAAAATCATCAAGGCTTAAAAGATTCAGAATTGGTAATCAATTATCAATTCCCCATTAACTTGACAGTTTTGCAATTATGAGCAATAGACTGATTTAACAAAATGACAATTGAGTTATTGAGGCTTTAATTAGAATGTTATACTCAGTGCAGCTCTACCATAGGTTTGGTTTACTTTAAATGGTAAATTAGCACAGCCCAAGCATTAGGGATGTGATTACCGAAGTGGTAAATGCAATTTTGCTGTAAGTCAATAACAGTAAAGGCCAATAGTTTGTGAAACAAGAACAGTAAGCTTTTATAGTCTTAATACATTGTTGTGTTAGCTCAGTAGCCCTGAACAAAAATTGAGAGCATAGAACCTACTTTCCTTTCTTCTTCAGTCACTAGATATCATCTGCTAAGAGTAACCATGGCTATCTCAGTTTAGGTTCCAAGTCAGACAAGATCAGATACATCCAAGGTAGAATGAGTTTAAACCAATTGCTAAATTCTCTTTTGCAGAGAACTGGCCAATGATTACACTGTTTCTATTCAATAATACTTAAGTTAAACTGTTGTTGCTTCAGTGTAAATGTTTCTCTTATATAATTCCTTCACTGTTGGTGGGTAAGAGTTTAGAAAGGATGGATCTTTGGAGCTATGATCTTTGGTATATAGTGGACATGTTTTAGTTTTCTAAGTGATTCTAGTTCGGCCATATCTTTTTTTATATACAGGGTTAAGATGTTTCTGGGAAGTATTTTAAGAAATAGTTGCAGCATGCCATCCAGAAGATCAACATAGTACATAATGTGTGACTCCTGGCATGGTGGTGATTATGTGACAAGAAAGGTTAAAAACCACAAAAAATGAAAGATAAACAGTAATCAGTAGAGCATAAATGGAACATATTTTTTAAATGGTTTTCTGATCAACACTCAAATTATTACTTTTTGGTAGCTAGAAGGAAGGGGAGTGGGAGGAGGGGAGGAAGTGGGAATTTGGATTGGTATTTAAAAAAATTAAAAAAAGAAAAGGAAACAATAAAAAAGAAACAAATATATAAATTCTTGGTTTTGAGAATTGTTTAATGTATTCCAGCATAAAGATTAAATGTGTTAAATACAATCTTCCCACTTGTATGCAAAAGAATGGAAGATATGAAGTCCTCAACAGCCCATGTTACAAACAAAACTCAATGAAATATTCATTAACTATCCTTAGGATCAGGTGCCATATTATTATAAACGACAGTTGTAATGGATAGTTATTTTTGGAGACTTTATATTTTTAACTAAAGGTGGAAGAACTGTTATGGCACCGCAAGAGGATAGATATCTGCAAGTCAGAAAAAAATTCTATCTAGAATTTACCAGATTATAATTAAAGACTTTCAGCCTCTAAAATTCTGAAAAAGTAAATTTGTAGTTTTGAGGCATCATGGTATTCTGTTTTACCAGTCAAAACAAGGAAATTCATGTACATTTTCATACACATTTTGACAGAGACTTCCCAATTCTCTTGAGAAATCAGTATCAGATTCACATTTACATAGCAAACCAAAACATAAGAATACAAAAACTACTCATCTGGTAGTGTAGATGTCACCTCTTGCCCTATCTAGAAGCGAAAGGCAGAGGGTTTCTTAGAGTCAAAATAATTGTGTGTAAGGGAAACATGCATAGAAAACAAGTTTTGAATAAATCCTATTTTCAAAAGAAGCAGGATGTCAATTACTTCCCACAGGCTAAAAGGTGACTTTTCTAGCAGTTTTATATTTATTTATCAATAGTGCTGAATAAAAGGAATTAAAATTTATGGAGGAAGTAGTTCTATGTCTTTAAATCATGTGAATCATAACAACATACATATCAGATTTTAGTTTCAGCAATACAATGAAGAAATACAAAATCAAAAATTGATCATAAGGCTTCCTTGAAATAGGTATATTATATGTATATATCATATGTTAATAAATCATTATAATATATGTTTTTATGTTAAATTTTAAATATACAATATTTAGTAGTATTTATATCTTCCTTGACTAAATAATTGAAAATATACCTTTTTCTTTTAAATGGGATGGAATTCCTTAAAATCTGACTGAGTTCACTCAGTGTTGCTAATGCGTGCATGGGTACAGGGCCTTCTACAAGGCACCAACTGTGCTCTTTGTGTTCATCCTCTTGTGATGTGTATATTGTATCGTGAAGCACAAAACAACTCTCTTATGTGGGTTTTATCAATATTATCCTTATGCACAACCATTAAAAGAAGGTCTCTTCCTATAGCTAGGGAGTCTGAATAGGACCCGTGTAGGCCCTTTACATATGTGTGACAGTTGTGTAGCTTGGTCTATTTGTGGAACTCCTAGCAGTGGGATCAGGGCCTGTCCCTAACGCTTGAGCTGGCTTTGGGAAAGAATTCCTCATACTGGGTCTCCTTGCCCAGTCTTAATACAAAGGACAGAGCTTATCCCTACCTCAACTTTATATGTCTTGCTTTGTTGACACCCATGGGAGGCCTGCTCCTTTCTGAACAGAAACAGAGGAGTGGATTGAGGGGTGGGCAGAGGAGAAGGAGGGAAGGGAACTGGAGGAGAGGATGGAAGGGAAGCTGAAATGAAATTTAATTAATAAAAGAAGAAAGAGGAAGTTTCTTTTTGTTTCTGTTATGTCTGTAGCTTCTTACTCCCTCATATATATACTAATCCATTGTGATTGTATACTTCTAAGCAACACCACTATGGGTCAGTTTCTTACTTTCCTCTTTTTGTTGTTTAAATATATTCTCATCTTAAGAGTTAAAAAATCAATATCAGAGAGTACAAAGGCTGGCAAAAGCTCAGCTTCTTAACACTGAAAGAAATATTTACATTTGAAAGTTTCACAGCCAAAAGTCATACAATGAACTTATAAGAGAAACACTCCTTAAGGTTTGAAAAGACACTATATTTCACAACAGGCAAAAACAGGGAGTCTAGAAAGGACAGGATTCATTGTAGCAGCCCGTGCACTTGTCCTATTAAATTAAACCAATCTGAGCTACCTCTCTGGAGGCATCAGTGTGCCAAAGGAAGATCAGCTACACTGAAAGTATGTCAAATGCAGCAAGTGCAGCATAGCCAAAAACTGATGCGAAAGTCAACTACAAAACTAGTGGCTACATTTCATAACACTGGAATATTTTCACTGGATCCTTCGTATTATTCTCATAAATCCAAACATAGAAACGTTTTACAACAGTCTCTAAACTATAGCGCACATCTCCCAGGTCTGTATAATGGAACACAGGATGGAGATAAAAATGAGTCACGTAGCACATAACAAACCCAAAAGACAAGCAGAGCATTAAGAGTTTTCAGTATCCCCTGATTCTATCAGGTTTAAAGACAGTCAGGACTGAAACACAGCTGAGCAAATCACATGGTTCTACACACAGATGCAAGCAGACACTGATGAAATAAGCTAGTATTTATTGCTTAAATTCATAAAATGATGAGATTTAAAGATTGAGTACAATATACTACAAGGATAAGTGGAGGTCATAATTGAAAATTTTATTTTTCAATATGTGGAATTAATTTTAGTTGTAATATTTGATTAAATTGTTTCTTGAAACTTACTTTTGTGTAGAGGTATAGAAATTTTAGCATTCTTAATTTTTCTATTGTTAATTTACTAATTAATGGATGGTTTCCCTTAGGCAAAGTAACTCCTTCAACCCAATTCCCATTAATAAGACTAGATGGGCTCTTTCACTGCGTTTCAGGGAAAACTAGAGCTGTAAAAGTAACCCCAAAGAATCTTTATATCTTGGCTCCAGCTGACTGACATTGTTTACTGAGAGAGGTAATTCAGAATGTCAGGCAAGAGCTTATTTAACTGGTGTGAACTTTTATTTGATGGTAACAATATAAAATTAAACTGAATCACTCTCTACATATATTCAGTGATTCAAATCATATATATTGCATATGATCTTTGAAATAACAGAAACAGAGGTGTTAAGGGTAGACATTCCCAGTTATATCTCTAACACTCCCAATTGTCCCATAGCAGTGTGACACATGACAGTCTTCACACGGACAGGCCTCCTCGCAGAGGCTTACCGATGACACATTAACGAGGCCATTACCCTTTTGACTTGCAGTTTTCTGGGATCACATGCCGACTACCTCACCTCCCAATCACTCACAGCAGTACTGCAACAGGAAGATTACAGGAATACTGCTGTATGCTGTCGACGCAGTAATTAAGCCTCGCTTAGAAATGAATAGTGCATTTTTAATAGTTCCTCCGGAGCTTTCATGAGCAACATATGTTCGTTTTCACTGGAGCTCGTCTTTCATCAACCCCTAAATTCGCAGGAAGGATCCGTGGCTCATTCCGTTGGAGGCCTGCACGTTACATCATCCATCATCCCGGAGCAGCAGCGGTGGCAGAGCAGAGGCATTAACCTGCCACACAGTGATTCACTGGTCTTCAAAGGAGCTCAGTTTGGGTACCAGATCAGAGTTATAAAATGGATGGGGTGTGTGTATGTGTGAAGACACAAATATCTGCGAATGGGGCTTTCAAATTCACATTGGCAAAACAAAACCTCAGAGTGTAGGAGAAATCAGCTTGAATCAGACACTATATTTAATCAATGTGAAGCTCAACTGGTGAAACTCTTTCTTTCTCTTCTATTCATTCTATTCTATTTTTGCTTTTCACATTTCTATATAGCTGTAATTATTGTGTTAATTTTGAGGCCTATATAAAATTAAGAAAAATAGGCTTGAAGCAGGGGAAATAACCAGGACAAAGTTTGCTGCATAACTTTGAGCATCTGAGTTTGATTCCCAGAAGCCAGGTGAGAAACTGGACACTGTGTTGCATAAGACATGGTGGATTGTTGTGATCACTGATATCGAAAAACTGGTGGATCTCCTAGAACTGCCAATCCAGAACACTATGCCTACATCAGTCTTCAGTGCAGTGCTTGATTATTAAAGTTTTCTACACATCAATTTCTTCTTGGATTAACAAATGTAGGACTTATATCTATAGCTATTTGGAGAATTGAACTGCTTACACCTTCCTTGAACATTATATATATATATATATATATATATATATATATATATATATATATGATAAACAAATGAGATTAAATGAAACTTCTTCATATTATTTTCAGTAATAGTCAATCCCTTTCCACATCCATTATTAGAACTCAGTCTTTTGGCTATGAGGAGGCTTAAGAAATCCCTGAGATAAACTGTCTAGTGAAACACGTCTCTCATGTCTTAGTTTTCTAGTAACAATATATGTATTACCTGGAAGGATAAAGATCCTAAGATCAACTGCCTAAACACAACCCAACTGATGAGTAAAGACAATTAAAAAAATAGACAATATTCCAAACAAATGGAATCTGAACATCAACATGAATAACATTTAGAGAAAAAGAGAACTAGACAAAATAAGATTATTTCATAATCATGGCATCCATGCATTGATAAGATATAATGATTATGTTAAGGTTTGAGATTCCAGGAATAATCCACCACAAAAGACCGGCTTTGAGATGCCAAAAATTTATATAGAAAAACTGTTATCAGGGAGGTAGTAGGGTTCAGGCTCCAGGTTGGGTCCACCAGGCAGGGGCAGCAGCCAGTTCTAAAGAGGAAAAGCACAAAGAGTCAGCTACCGAGTCCCATCCAATCAGAAGGTAATATGGAGAGAAGTGGTTGGGGACTTTTCATTGTGACACAGTTTCAGCTTATGAGGGAATTCTGTGGTTTGGCTGCCAACCCATCAGAAGGGAGTGGAACTCTTGTGGTTCACACATTTTTAAGGGTTTGGGTGACTACAGCCTAGCTTTGGGAAATTGTGCATAGCATCTCAGGACAGAATAACAGACTGGGACAAAATAGAGTTTCTGCGGCTATCTAGGGTCTAAAAATTATAAATCATTAGGTCCCTAATACCACAATACCCACACTCAGAAGGCAAATACATAAATAAGGAAATAGGTCTCAGTATAATAGCTTATATTAAAAATGCAATTAATGATTACAAGAAAAATAAATGGAATTAGGGAATATCATGTTTATAAAAAATAAGTCACACAGAAAAATACAAATTTACATATTCACTATGATACCTGGAAAGTAAACAATAAAATTACCAATGAAAAAAACAAACTGGCCAACAAAATAAACAAAAATAAAACTGGGTAACATTAGCTATGGGAGATGGAAGACAATGCTTCTCGAGAGAAGGCAGAGCAAAAGAAAAGTGGGGTGAAAAGATCAATAAACAATTGCTGAGGTCTGGCTATGGTCTCTTCTAAGTCATTTCATGTTGTATAAAGCGGTAATTTATTAGGTTGTGTTTTACTGTAAGAGACTTCATTTAACAAGCAGTTTCTGAGTTAATTTGGAGGAAGGACTGAAGATCGTAAGTGAATGGAAACTGCATCATGTGATGAGCGTCACCTGACTAATAAATGACTCATTCCTGGGAGTAGAAATATAGCTGCCTTATTAATTAAATTTATTGGTGTGAATAAAAAGTGTGAGGAATGACATTAGTGTGCTACACTCATATTATTCAAACCAGGCACCAGAACTTAGGAAGGGTGCAAGACCAGAGAAGTGATGTAACTTCCTTACCATAACTCCATAAAGTAAAAGATACTTAACACTGTGATGGTCCCATGTCAAGCCATCGTCTGATACTTTGTGGATGTGTCATGGAGTAACAAGCAGTGGTCTTCTTATATTTAGAAATTCAACTTGATTATGGCTCCAACAGTTGACACAGCTTTCTTAACTGCTGCCCATCTGCTTGTTCACTCTCATGGACTTTGCCTGCTCTTTCTGACTCCCAACTTATTAAGCCTCATCTCACTGTTCAACACTGTAACTTTGTCCTGAAACCCTGCCTCTAGCCCCTAGCTGGTCTAGCAACAGCTTCTTCCATGCACTGGTCTGGATCACTACCTTATCAATATACAGTCTCTGCCATATCCTAGTTACTTAATATTCACTCTAAGCTCTCTCTCTCTCTCTCTCTCTCTCTCTCTCTCTCTCTCTCTCTCTCTCTCTCTCTCTCTCATTATTTGATGCATGGTAAGAGTAAATACCAATAATTAAAATGTAAATAAAGGAACTTTAGCCATGTTATCAAGGCATCAGGATGATATGACAAATTGCTGTCATTGAAACAGCTGAACCTTGTGACTTCATTATCATTCAACAAATACTGACATTGGAAAAGAAAACAGATATGTTTGTCTTTCTTTCTGGTCTAGTTTACTTGTGACAACTATCCAGGAGCTATGAAGATGATTCATTTAGTAAAGTGATGGGTTACAAGCATGACACTTGAGTTCATACTCTTGACATCCATGATGATCTGGCCATGGCTGTGTATGTGTATGTATCATCCTAGGACTAGGGGACAGAGGAGGATCTTAGAATTTGTCTGCAAGCCAGTGAGGACAACCAGGTGGCTCAAGTTTCATCAACAGACCGTTTTTCAAAAAACCAAGGTGTAAAAAAGAACTTGCAAACATGGCAGGGCAGCTATGTGCTTGATATCCTAAGACCAACTGAACAGTGTGAGACACAGCTGGGGTAGAAGCAAGAGGGGTGACAGAAGTAGAGTCCAGAGGACTGACGATCAGGATAGATAGAAGACTGCAAACAGCCAGAGAAGGGAAATGCAGGGTATGCTTGCTGGATGAGTCCCAGAGTGCTGTCTAGTCTAGAACTTCTGCCTCTAACACTTTAGAACTCTGACCTAGTCACTTACAAAGACCAATAAACCCCAATATTTATAAATCCTGGGAGCTACAATATAAGCAGCTGCTACTGGCCTAATGAATTCCAACTTGCTAGTTCAACATAAGGACTTTAACCCTTGAAGATATGAAGGTTGAAGCACCTAAAACATCAATAGGGTTGTGAAGCATGAATAATAAAAACCCAGATACAGAAATTGGGGTTCAACCCAAAAATCTAAAAAAGCAAAGCAGCTAAGCCACTAGAGAAGTTTTACCTTTACCAAGGCTGGCATGGTTACAAACTCAACACACCAAGCCTCTCTTTCCTCCAATTTTATATTCCCTCTAGTGTTGGGATTAAGGGAGTGTGACTCCCCAGTACAGAGATTAAAGGTGTAGACCACCACCTGGATTTTTTTCTGCATTGATCTTTTGTAGCCTGGGGTAGCCTTGAACTGACAGAGATCAATCCACCTCTGTCTCCCAAACCTTGGGATTAATAGTGTGGGTCACCATTATCTGCCTTCTAGTGGCTTTAGCTTTGCCTCTTGTCTTCAGACAAGATTTGTTTATTAGAACACAAATAATATATACCACCACAGGTTGGGGACGCTTTAAGCTCTGTTCTGACACATGAGGCCTGTTTGAGAGCTGTAACACTAGACAATGCCAAATTCTATGAGCATTTCCAACACTCCTTATGCTGCTGCTCGCTACTGCCATACACTAGAAGTTAGTTACAAAAGCGATCCAAAGAGATTCACCTACCTTTGATTTCCATTTGGTAAAGCAAAAGTGCATCTGCTAGTGCAGCCATTCTTATCCTATGGGTTGTGACCCCTTTGGGGGTCTAAAGACCCTTACACAAGAATTGCATTTCAGATATGCTTCATTTTAGGAATTTACATTAATATTCACAAGAGTAACAAAATTACAATTATGAAATAGCAACAAAAAGAATTTTATGGTTGAGGATCACCATAATAAAAGGAACTGTATTAAAACGGTGCAGCCTTAGGAAGACTGAGAAACACTGTGATAGTGCATTGGTATCATGTGGAATGGAAATGTCTCCACCTTCAAAATCCATTCTAAAGAATGGAGACACTTTATCATCTGTAAAAGTTTGACTTGCCCTATGCCTTTCAGCATTGTCTAATGCTATATCTGATTTATTATCTAGTTTGTAGTTATGGGTAATAAAGAAAATTGGAGAGAAAACATTTTTTGTTTGCTGATTATATCTTAGAATGAACATTCAAGATAATCTAAACTAAGTCAAGTAAAGCTCAAATGCAGATTTAACAGTATGTAATTTGCCAAGTAACTTTGTAAACCTTCTTAGAGTAATATAATAGAATGAGCCTGACAGTATTACCACATTTCAAAACTTAGATTCGCAAGAGAAAATTACAAGATGCATACTGGGGATGGGTATTTGATTTCATGAAGTAGTTAGTTTGTGAAGGCCATATGGTCAGAATCTTGAATTCTACCAATCTCATCCAATGAAGAAAATATTTTACTTATCATCTTTGCTTCAATAAATTTAACAAAGTGCTGGAAGAACAATATACAACTTAGAATATACATGACACATTAATTTCTAACTAAAAATATCTTTACTATCAAATGCTTTTCAATAATGATGGTAAAGAGAAAAATATTTGTTTACATATTTCACTTATTTTATTTAGGATCTAAATTAAAAATAAGTAGTCCTACTCAAAATATAAATGATGTTACTGAAAAGATAACTTATTGTTTTCTTATTTTCTATGTCTTTTGTTATGAACAGACTAATTTGGACTTTAAGAAACCCAGAAAAAAATCAGAAATAAACTTAGTTCATGTCTAAGGCTTTGCTACTAAATAAGACAAGAGAAGTAACCATACATGTAATACACCAAGTCATTCATGATTTAGCGACACAGACCTATAAGTAGGCCTTTTGCAAGATCTATATTTTGAATATTAAGAGCAATACTATGCTCAAGTGTAGATCTATTCTGTTGAAATGATGCTTCAATGAGAGATACTGATTTCTTGATTATAACATTAGGAGTAATGTCAGGCCAGCACTATTCTTCTTACAATTTAGTATTATGTAGGGAATTTCTCCTTTTAGTTCAAGTTATAATGTGGTAATTCAAACAGACCAATGAATGGAATCTCAGTGTAACTTCCTATTGATGTTTACTAATTACAAATACATTTTAACTTCACTTGGCTAGGATCCTATACCAAGTTTCCTGAACCAAGTTTCCTATAATGTATAATGCTTTCTGGAGTTCACCGAGTTTAAGTATCCCATAGTGTTTACATCTATCAGAAGACACATCTATTATATATGCAACTTTTACCAGTGAGAAAAGGAAATGGAAGGTTAACAGATCAATGTGTATAGTTACATGTTTCTAGTTCTTTTTCTCCATGCATTTATTATATTATAGTACTTCTGTTACAGGTATATTAAACACAATTCAAGTTTGATGTGACATGACTTATATGTGGCTTTTTTGGAAGGCAGAGAAAAGTGCCAGATTCTGCCCTTTGATGTACACCTCATCCGCTCACCTTGACTGTGGGTTAGATCTGTGACTTTCTCTTAACCATAGGATACAGTAAAGTGATGGGCTGTCGCTGACATGATTTTATTACTATGTACATCTAATCAATCTTCCTCGAAAGCTTACAGCTTTCCTTTCCTGACTTTCAGAAGGTGACACATGATGAAGTGTCTAACAGTGATTAGATATCCATATGATGAGAACTGCAAGACAGTCTTTGTGACTTGGGATTTCCCATGAACCACTCTGAAACACATACACCTAAAGTTACAAGTAAAATATCCCTGCATAATATAAAACACTCGGAAGTTCATCTTTCCTAAGTGAACATCTGATTACACAGTAGCAACATGTACTAGACTGCAGTGATCTTTATTCTTTGCCACATATACCTCTTATTTCTCAAGCACATTAACCACAATTATTTATTGTTACAGAATAAACTCCACATCTGGATTGCCTGTAGATCTTTTGTTGTTGTTTTTTTTTGTCTTTGCTTTGTTTTGTTTTGTTTCTTAGTATAGACTTTTTCCTATGACCCCCATCTTCCAATGGACAGGGCCGGCTCACCTACACCCCATCCCACAAGGTCAGGTCTACTGTGTTGCCCTGAGTGAGATGCAGTACCCATTTTCCTGAGTCCTGCAGCTATTGAGGTCGGCTCTCCTACCTTCCAAAATGGGGAATGCCATCTCTTCTTTTCCCACTCTACCATGTGACAGATCAGATGTTGTTTCTAGATCTCTCAATCACAGTCACGGAGCTAGATCACTTGCTACCCCATCAACAGGCTCAGCTCTATTGTGCTGCCCAGGTGAGGTGCAAGGCCCACTCTCCCAAGTGCTGCAGCCCATGACTGGCAGGGGCAGCTCTCCCACTCTCCCGATCCAGGGATCAGCTTTGCTGCCTGCAGTAGGTGGCTAGGGGTGAGGGAGACTCATTCCCTCACCCACACCACTTTGTGACAGAGGCCCTGGTATATGGAGGACAGGTATAACTCTGCCCCAGGATGCTTGCTCTGGGCACCGTTATGTTGAGCTAGTATATGGTAAGATAATGGGAGAGAGAGGCAGATGTGCTGGGAAGAAAAGCAGAACTCAAGAGTCAAGGACATTGAGGAACTGGTTGTGTGGGTGGCCTGCCTGCCACCTGGAGTTATGGTGATATTCAGGCATGGGCTGCTGCAAGGGTCATGTCTGGATCTGTGGCCCTGACACAGCTGTGGTTGTCTATGTGGTTCTAGGAAGATAATGGACTAAACCTCTGAAACTGTAAACCATTAAATATTTTCCTATAAGAGTTGCTATGGTCATAGTGTCTTTTCATAGCAATGGAAACCCTGATGAAGACAGATATTAATCTCCCTCATACCCCTAAATTCCAATAGTACAGTCTTCTTATCTCAACTTTGTAGCAGACCAACTGCTGTATCCTTGTTATCTCCTTCTCCATCTTCCTCTTCTTCTTCCTTTTCCTATTCTATTTCCTCTTCACCTTTTCCTTCTCCTCTTCCTTCTCCTCTCCCAGAGGCCTATTCAGAACCTGATGCTTCAACCAGCTTTCCTCTCTCCTATGGACATCTCAACCACTGCTCAACCCATGTACCCAGGTCATCTCTAGTCCTTGGTGTCAGCTGACAATACCTAGAAACACATTTTACTCTGGACCGTAGATAACATCTACACAATTCTAAAATCATAGAGTTCAACAAAACCAAGGAAGAAAAACAGCTATCCAACAAAGACAAGAACAGATAACAGCACACAGAATCGCAACCATCCCAAACCCGGATGCTTAGAGGCTCAAATAAAAACACTACCAATAACAACCAGGGTAACATGTCTTCATTATAGCCTATCAAATGAAGGATGGAGAAAGAGAACTAAATTTCCTAGTGTCCAAGCAATATGTGCATGGCAGTTTACTGACAAGGAAAGGAGCAGAGAGATCCTGCCAGTGGATCTTTCTCTCAGTAAGAATTGAAATTCTTTTTACTATATTTTTATGAAGTATTTTGATTTTTATGCTGAGTTACATTTAAAACTCAGTCCAAAATTAGACTTGTAAAATTACTCGAACAAAAAAGTGTATGTGTCACATAAGAGACTTGCTAGTTTTTTTCTAACATTACTAATAGACATGATCTCACAGCAAACACACTGGTCTTCTGGTTGTAGCAATCTTTTTTTCTCCCTCTCTTTCATAATGTCCCTGAGTTTCAGGTTCTAGAGTAGATTTGCAGATGAATCATTTTAGACTGGGCTTGTGTAGCAATAATTAACGAAAATCAATACCAAGAATTTGAAAGACATTAAGGAAGGGTGTGGGAGGGGGTAACTAGAGATCGTAATAATAAAACTCAGAGTCAGATATGGGGGAAAATGCTGAGAGATCAGGGAGATGAAGGGACAAAACCAGGTCACCTTACCTACTCAACTTCTCAACTGAGAAGAGACTAAATTTCTGTCTCCTTCTGCCTCATCACTTCCTCTCTGTACAGACCTCCAGACCTCTATGGTTAGCTAGCAGCTAGCTCCACCCTCTGATTTCCAGGCAATCTTTATTTGTACAAACAAAATATCACCACATATGACAGAATGAATGAGAAGTGAAAAAATGATAAAATTATAATCTTGCAAAAAATAAAATAGTAGAATAAAAGTATAAAAAACATGCTACTACTTGATGAAATTAAGACTAGCTATCATGATAATAACAATTGTAAACTTTAAGATTTAATCAAACTAAGACAGTACTAAGAACTAAATATTTCTGCCAATTTGAATATGTCACCTCTATGTATCCTCAATGCCAAGTGGCAGTTCCTCTGGGTGCTTTTCATCAGATCTCACTTCCGTAACATTAACAGCTAGAAGCACACTTAATTATGTAAATGTTTTTCAGTTGCATCCTTTGATCATTTTTTAATTATGTAATGCTTTTCTAACCAAGAGAATACAAAAATTATCGAAAATGAATTGGATCTATTTTTATCGCACCCAAGACCTATTTCTCTTTTCATTCTCAACATCATTCTTACCATTGTGATAATTTTCTCACCATTACTAAATGATCAATCTTTTGTAATATCACTGCACTATTTTTACAGTTCCACTATTTTCTTTTTCCTAAAAGCTATAAACATCATAATTTTTTTTTTAAAAAAAATCTCCTTCAGCCATGCATAACCAGTCATGGGTAACATGATGAAAATTGAAAATACATCGAATACAGACACACCAAAGATTCTGTTGCACATTTTTCAATTTAAATTTTGGGACATTGTAATGTTGCTTAACCTTTGTAATCCTTAGTTTATCAAGTTGCAAACACACATTAACCTCCAATTTCTGTTTCTCACGTATTGATTAATGCCATCGTCATGAAAATCTTAGTGTACTGCATTTGATATTCCATAAATACTTAAATTAAATAGCATTTATATAACAACATTTTAGAAATATAAACACATTATTCCTTTATCTTACTGAGACACACATTGCTTCTGATTTTTACCCACACCACATTCACAAACTGAATGTGTATTCTATTTCTCTTTCAATAGAAGACAATAGTTGCATATAAGTTAATAAAAGATGTGATTGGGCCTTGGAGTTCTCTGCCCTGTGTTTTTGCCTGTAAAGCTTGAAATCTTTGCAGAAGTTCTGCAGCCAGAGGACCTTTAGGACGCTTGTTTTACTGCACTCCACCTCCCATTTTATGCACATTTCTCTAAATATATATCCCGGTTTTGTACCTGTGTACCATCTGAGGGGACACTTTGGGACTCCTTCACTTTTCTAAAATGTTTACCACGAGTCAAAATATTGAAGTCTGTGGAAACAGTTTGTGAGTGAAGTGTACACCTTTCTGTTCTGGATTTAGCATACTTGCTAGTCTGTTATGCGAACCCTCAGGCAGAAGTAAGCGTAGGTGACTATTCTAACTATTCTAACACCAAGAACGTCACTCATCTCTTTCTCCAGTGCACTGCTGGGTATCCTTCTGTGTTGCTCACTGTGTGCTTTAAATTCAACATCCAAAAGATCTCTGAGCTCTGCTGTTCATCCTGTATATTGTATATCAAATGGGTTGTCAGGTAGATTAGAGGAGTGGATAGGCTGTGGCTCTTTTCACTTGTCACTGACAACTGAAATTAAAACAGTCTGTTACAGATTATGTCCTAAACTTGTGGAGTTGATGAAATCTGGGTAGTTTGTGTAATATGTGTACTGTAACAGTACACTCAATTAGATACATTTATAACAAATTTTACTGAGATTTTATCTTTTAGTTCATATTTCATACCATTTCTATGCATATATATTATACATGTATATCCTTATATCTATATGTATATCTATATCTTATATGTAAGATATTTACTTAAGATAATTACATGGTAAAATGCAATTAAAGCAAACTAAATGTGTTTCAGCTAATATACATTAAATATGAAAAGCATTATAGTTTGTAAATGATTACTAAATGACCACTAAACCTCAGAACATATCAGTCCTTGCATTCTTTAGCATCAGTGAAGACTGACAACATTGACAGCTTCATGACACTCATCTTATTTGAAAAGAGCTATGTGTTCAGAATATAGAACTTTGAATTCATTGATATTTTTCTTTAAGCTCCTGTATACATTATAAAGTTAAATGAGAAATTGTGTAAGATTCAAAATTAGGGTGTGCCACAGTTTGACAAAATTATTGTAGATCAAGGTTCTATTAATATCACTGAGCCGGGCTGGGGTGGCGCACGCTTTTAATCCCAGCACTTGGGAGGCAGAGGCAGGCGGATCTCTGTGAGTTTGAGAGCAGCCTGGTCTACAAGAGCTAGTTCCAGGACAGGCTCCAAAACCACAGGGAAACCCTGTCTCAAAAAACAAATAATAATAATAATAATAATAATAATAATAATAATAATAATAATAATATCACTGAAACTTTTAATATGGAAGAAAAGCAGAAAAAAATTTAAAATTATTTAAAAGAGAATAATAGTCACCTTCAGTAAAATCCACCTTCAGTGGTTAGGATCAACACAAAAGTCTAATCACAAGAATAATGCCGGCATTTCTCAGTGGTTTACCATATGAAGCATTGCAAACCAAATAAAATGGATTGCAAATTACTACCCTGAACTGCAAGAAGACATTGACAATACTGTACTGTTTAAAGACTGAATTTTAATAATTGTCCTACTGTCATTTCAAATGTCTGATTGAGAAGAGTGTGAAAGAGTCTATGTACAAATTCTTAAGCATGCTCACAACAATGTGAAATTCTAACATTTCCCAAAAGTAAATAAAACAAGAAATTAAAACAAACCTGTTAATTTCTCTGATTTTGTTTTGGGAAAAGATTATTTCCATTGAGGTAAAAAAAGAAACATTTAGGAAAGTTAAAACGGTTACATGTACATTTTGACTGTGATGATAGTAACAAACTATACTGATATTTAAAATCTATCAAATTGTACATTTAATCTGATTAAATTTGCATAAAAATTAGGAAATAAAAATCTATTGTCTAGTCTCAGTGTTTAAAAGTATGTTTTGTTTTTTTTCAGAGGATCTGTGTTCAGTTCTCAGCACACACATCAGGTGACACTGTACCATGTATCACTCAAGTACTCTGGGATCCAATTCCCTCTTCTAGCCTCCTTAAGCATCCACACACACTGAGCATATAGGTACACAGGTACACACATAGATCATAAATAAAAATAGAAATTTACTTATGAAATTACTGTCTGCATGCATACAAACAAACAGAAAAATATGTTGGTAATGCCCAAAAAATGACAGCTGTGGTTTTCTTTCAGCTTCCAACTGCACACACATAAACATGTATATACAAAACATGTATATACGTACACACATACATTTATTGTTTGCTGTGTGTGTGTAACAACCATGGATCAGAAGTTAAGATGGTAATATGTTTTGTTTTGAATAGTACCACAATAAATCTACAGGTGGAAATAACATACACTATTTTGAATCTTTTGATTTGTAGTTTTCTTTGGATTTCCAACTGCACCACTTGAACATGAGCATGTATTGTTTTAAAACACGTATGTATTGTTTTAAAATATGTGATCCTACTTAGTAGTTTTCATATTGATTTTTATATATTAGTCATATTTCAGTGCAGTACAACATTCCAACAGTATTCTTATTTAATAAAGCCTAATATTTATTTCATTTTTGCTAAATGTCCATTAAATCTAAAACTCAAGAAATAACTAGCTGAATCAAAAATAGGCTTTGGGGGACCGGCGGCAACAGATGCAAGCCGCAGGGACCGGCGTGGTGGCAGAGGCAAGCGGTAGGGACCAGAGGAGTCCGGGGCAGCAGCCAACGCAAGCAGCGGGGACCGGCGCAGCGGCAGAGGCAGGCAGAGGCACCCATGAGGCGGGGAAGGGTGCACAATAACGAGAGCAGACGTCCCACTGCAGTTGGATCAAAGAGGTAGGTCCCTTGTTGGCAAGGTCACTGGCAAACGGGGAATCTGGTCCTGGTCCTGATCCTGAAGACCCTTCGGAGGGGTGAGAGGGTTCTTGGCCTGTGGCAGGAACCAGGAAACAGAGCGAGGGCATTTGGTAGGCACAACCCTTGGCCAGTAGGGAAACCTGATCCAGTTTTAGAAGACCCATTGGATAGGAT